>NW_014577118.1:383439-392107 GCF_000485595.1 Priapulus caudatus | reverse complement strand
TAATACGTACTTACGTACGTTACGTCGTCGTACCTTCCTAAACGTAAACGTAACGAAACGGTTAGGTAAGTATAACCTACCGTTACCGTACCACACTACACACACACACACACACACACACACACACACACACACACACACATACGTGTGTGCGTAGATACGCATGCACGCATACGTCCACAAAAGTCACAAACCCTCGAATTCACAACCTTCTGGCCGAATACAGTACCAGGCGCAGGAATTGTGTATCACCTGCGAAATTGACCCGTGGCAGCAAGCAGACACACTCTGCACCGTGCATCCCGCTCGCCCACACGCACGCACGCACACACACAAGTACGCACGCACACAAGCTTGGTCCACGCTTGTATTGACCATCAACGGGACATACACCATACTGACAAGCAAACGTGAATCGAGAATACGTGCGCGTTACTCGATGGTTTTGCTAACCAGAGAACAGGTCCCGATGAGCAATAAACGGGTTCTGGCATGAAAAAAATCATCCCTAAAAGCTAACACGCGTTTATTCAAATATGGTCAATAAACTTGCGCAAACTGAAAGCCACGGCGCACAATGTACGCAACACAGCCCGGGCCCCCGTGTTATTATTATACGAAATTCAACTGTGGAAAATCGTATACAATACGCAAACAGATAGCTATCAACTATCTCGCACGAATATGAACGCATTATGCAAAACAGGTGAACGGAGGTGGAACATCTAACGAGGTCATATACCTTCCCCGCTGCCGGCGCACGCTGTTTATGCCAAAAATGAGTAAGGGGGGAGAGAAGAGAAAGGAGAGAGACAAGGAGAGGATGGGGAGCAGATGGATGAGGAATGGAGGGAAAGGGAGAGAGATAGGTAAGAAACGGACAAAAACGAGATAGTGAGAAACAGGGAGACAGTGGCGCTGGGTGGAATCGATCGAGTATCGCCAAGAGAAACAGACAAGGAGAGAGAAAGAGATGCAGAGAGGGAGGAAGAGAGGAGGCGGGGGAGGGAGAGAGAGGAGAAGGTAATTATTCTGTGGCACGGTTGGCAAGCGCTGATCGGCTGTCGTGCACAGAGTGCAAGCACCGCGGTGCACGTGCACACATGCAACAAATTGCATTTTGTTCCATTTCAGCTCTCCATGAATAATTCATCGTGACGACATTTGGCAAACAACGAGCGCAATCATTTTCATACATTTTAAACATGTTCAATCAATTTATTGTTTAGGGGGGGACACATCCAGCCAGGTTTCCCTCGCCCCCAGTAAAATGTGAATTCGAGCGAGGTAGCATCGTCATTGAAAACCGCAGCAGCAGCACTATAGCTCTAGATAGCCCGTGTACAGTTGCCGCAGGTCCTGCAGCAACTGCACGCGGGCTATACAGAGACTAGAGCTACAGCACCACCAGCAACAGCACCACTACCACCACCAGCAGCAGCAGCAGTAGTAGCAGCAGCAGCAGTAGTAGTAGTAGTAGTAGTAGCAGTAGCAGTAGCAGTAGCAGTAGCAGTAGCAGTAGCAGTAGCAGTAGCAGTAGCAGTAGCAGTAGCAGCAGTAACAGCAGTAGTAGCAGTTACTAAGCAGTAGCACCAGCAGCAGTAGCAGCAGCAATAGCAGTAGCAGCAGCAGTAGTAGTAGCAGCAGCAGTAGTAGTAGCAGTCGCAGCAGCAGCAGCAGCACCACCACCACCACCACCACCAGCAGCAGCAGCAGCACTAGTAGTAGCAGTTACTAAGCAGTAGCAGCAGCAGCAGTAGCAGCAGCAGCAGTAGTAGTAGCAGTACCACCACCACCACCAGCAGCAGCAGCAGCACTAGTAGTAGCAGTTACTAAGCAGTAGCAGCAGCAGCAGTAGCAGCAGCAGCAGTAGTAGTAGCAGTACCACCACCACCACCAGCAGCAGCAGCAGTAGTAGTAGCAGCATCCGTAGCAGCAGCAGCAACACCAGCAGCAGTAGTAGCAGCAGCAGCAACAGTAGTAGCGGCAGCAGCAGTAGTAGTAACAGCAGCAGCAGCAGTAGCGGACGCGTGCAAGACTTCGCGCGAGTAGCTCGTCGACTAACAGACAACTGGTATTTTGTCGCAAATAGGTTTTAATCAAATTCCGTTGAATTTTTGTCATCATATCGCTACCGCAATAGCAGCGCGCGCACACAAGAGCGGTGCCAATTGAACCGACCTCTATATACTCTGCATGCAGTTAATACGCACAATACACGCGCGGCGCAATGCGCTGCAATCGGTATACTTTCACAATAAAAATCAGCATCTGTCTACATAATACCGCCATCGACCGCGTACGTACAATTTTACAACAGAGGCAGCAATAAAGGCGACAACCATTACGGCATGCGTGGGAGATTCGCATTTCTACAGTTGTGTGCTGTCGTTGTTTAATTCCACAAACCCAGTTATCGGGCTGTAAAAATAATAATATTGACCGATGACTGTTGTTGGTTGGACTGGGTACCTCGGGAAACTCAAAGACTATAAAATATTATTGCTCTTTGTTGCTTGGCGTGCACGAATCTGCAGGCTGTGCAAACACGATCACGCGTTCGTGTAGACTATATTTATGTGAGACTGAGAGTATATATATATATATATATATATATATATATATATGCGTAACACATAAACAGTCGGCAGCAAGCACGCCCTTCAACGTGTTTTCACTACATGATTATGTCATAGGTCTTGATCTCAGTCTCAGTCGATCACGCCACGGCTTCTTTTGCCCATTATTGGCCACTTCTTTTGCCGCGCGATTTTTTCCGAGGTTTTGCGACTACGTTAACTTTTCAGACCGGTCGATAGCTTAATCAGCTATTACGCGTTAGCGTCTTACCCTCAAAAACACACGAGCAGTGCAACTGCGCAGATGTGGGATTAATTAACTCGTTTATCCGGCCAATTACGACGCGTTCCGCGACCATTTCAACTTCGAATAAAATACATCAAAGTCTAGAACACACAAAAACCTTCTCGAAATGCTTGCTTGCTGCCCGGTTCAACCCGTTTCCCCCGTCGCCTCGCTATTTGGGCGGAGTTTCCTGTTGCGGAACGAAGGACAGACAACTACGCGGGCAGAGAGAGAGCGAGAGGGGGAAGAGAGAGCCCGCGCGGGGGGGGAGAGAGAGCCAGAGAGAGAGCGCGCGAAAGAGAGAGAGAGAGAGGGTGAAATAGAAAGAGACACAAACAGACAGACAAACAAAGAGAGAAAGATAGATAGAGAGAGAGAAAGAAAGAAAGAGAGAGAGAGAGAGACATTAAACAGAGAGAGAAAGAAAGAAAGAGAGAGAGAGAGAGAGAGAGAGAGAGAGAGAGAGAGAGAGAAAGAGAGAGAGTGAGAGCTACTTGCTACTTGCTGCTGAACTTCATTTGTGCTGTGCGCTGCTACCATGCAGAGACGATTTAATACACGTCTTCAACGTCGGATCTAGTTATGAACGCAATTAATCTTAAACGCTGCCAGCGACGGCGCGCTGCAAATAAATTTCAGACGGCCGCGTATACCTGCTCGAAAACGACATTTTAATTTCTTCCTTGTGCGCCCGAACCTCGTAAGCACCCCCTCAGGGAGAGGGTGTTCAAACTCGAGGCGTCATCAGCACTGCTCGTATATATCTCTACGTTCGTTGGCATACAAGTAGGCTCTGCGGAAGGTTCGGGCACGTTCGCGCGGCTGAGTATGAGTCGGCGAGCATCGGAGCATGTATGTACTAGCTGCCAGGTAATGTACGTGTGTGTGTGTGTGTGTGTGTGTGTGTGTGTGTGTGTGTGTGTGTGTGTGTGTGTGTGTTCGTGTGTGCGTGTGCGCGCGCGTGTGTGTGTGCACTCTCGCAATAACTTTGAAGCACCCTGATTAAACAGCTGTGGGTCGCTCCGCCCACAGGCACTTGGAACGTCTCAATAAAAAAAGGTAAATAAACACGAAATGTATTTACTACCAAAGTCTTAATATTTCTCTACTCTATTTCGCCTATCATCACCTGTAAATGCCGGTCAAATGCTCATCTGCAACACACAAGTACACCGCACGCTAGCTGCTGCACACTGACACATAAATATATATTGGTAGTAAATGACTTTGGTAGTAAATACATTTCGTGTTTATTAACCTTTTTTTTATTGAGACGTTCCAAGTGCCTGTGGCTCCGCCGGGGCCTGAATTCACACCTAACCACGGCCTAAACCACACACGGCAGCCACGCTTGCACGTACGTGTGCGCCCGCACGCCCGCACGCATGCAGACACACACGCGCACCTGTGACACTCCCTTCCATCAGTACAAGTGTAGGCGAATATTTTCGTTACATGCACTACGTAACTTTTGTGTCTATAATTGGGCCTATTTACACGATGCGTCCTAGACGTACGTCCAAAACGCACCGTGTAGCCGCTTCCCCTAGCACGGTATTGCTGCACGAATAGGAATAAAATATTTTCACGCGTCAATTTAACGCATTCAGCTGCTAGCTAGCGAAACCATTGGCTGCAGATTCAAGCAGATTCACCCACACTCTCACACTGTACATATATAATATATATTACATTCATCATATAATAAACATTTCGCAATAAAGAAAAGATAGTAGGACTACTACACTATGATATATGTACAGTGCGAGTGTGAGATGCGCATCTACACCCCCCCCCCCCTACACACACACACACACGCATTGCCCCATGCATGCACGCGAATGATATACAACACTTAGTAGGTCAAAATCTTGGCAATACCGAATATATAAACTCTCTATGGAAAAGATGAGAATCACCAAGTCCGGGTATAACTTCAATCGCAAACTAACAACGCGACATCAATTTAGGAAATCGGCAAAAACAGCTTCATTCTCGCACTTGTATTCGCTATAGACTTGTCGCGTTGAAAATAACGCGACTTTTATTTCAGCCGAAAAAAAAACTAGCGTCATCGTGACAAAATCCGTTCAATCGATACGTTTACCAGGTAAATTCATTTTACGTCTCCGCGTCTACACCCGCGATGTAAACCGCCCTGGCACACATGCACGCACACTTTCCCGCACGAACGCACGCGCGAACATACACACGCGTTCATGGATATAAGCGCTGACCACAATTCATTTTCGCAAATGTGAGCACACACGCGCATGTACGGCATCCCGCACGAACGCACGCACGCACGCACGCGTGCGCACCCTCACCCGAACAAATTTGACAAAGATGCGTTTTGTGAACATTACGCAATGTACCGTATCCATGCATGGATGCACATGCACTACACTGCAGTGTTATTACTATATTAGTCCGCCTATGCAATTTTAAGGAGTGCTAGCTAGCTAGCTACAGCATCACGCGAGGACCGACTTGCATCGGAAAACGCGATGCAACACACTACTGTACTAAGGGAAATTTTGCCTAGGTGTAGTATACGCCGGCGTCCCGGCATTAAATTTCTCCGCGGGGTTTACTGCGTAAAACTGTGCCGAGTCTTCTTATCTCGTACACGCGATTCAAGGACAGATATGTGTGTACACAGATCATGTGGGTCATCGGCGAGTTAACTGCTACAGTCAGTCATTCGTACATCGAGCACAATACCGAGTAAGTAAGTACGCAGCGTTATGCCTTTAAGTACACCGAGTTACAGTACTAACGCGGGAACTTACCTAAAGGAGACCTCTGAAACCTGTTGGCCTTCGTGCCACCCAGCATTCTGTCTGGCCTGTTCATGTAGTCTGTACTCGCCTGCACCGACCGAACACACACTCACGCACGGCCCGGTGTTCTCTACACGCAGCGCTGACTAGGCGGTGGATGGAGGCGCACACACTGTACCACCGAGCACTCTCTGTACATGTACGTCCGTCGTCTGCCGGTTGCTCTGCGATAATGAATGGCAGGCACACGCTGTTCGCTTCGTCGAAACAACGTCGCCGCTCACGTCGTCGGCTGGGAAGCGGTCATCAGATCTCGCATGCCTCGCTGTACACGTCTGTCCGCTACGGCCGCCGGTGAACAAATGCGTGGCGCGGCGATCGGGAGGGAGGGAGAGTCGTGCGCACCACCAGCACACTGACCAGTCAGCCGTCAGACAGACGACAGCTCGCTCGTCGCTCGTCGCTCGTCGCCGTCCACTGTTCGTTATATGACGTGTGTGTGTGTGTGTGTCGACCACGAGCGATCACGTAGAATAGAAGCAGTACAACGCTGCGATTGCTGCTCGCTCGCTCGTTCTTCCCCTCTGTGCAGAAACGCTCTCTCGTTCGTGTGTGAGCAATGCGATAGATACAGTCAGTCACGACGAGGGAAGCTGGCTGATTGCATGTACGCTACTGCCGACCTCCGTGGTTTCTACACGGCTGTGCGCTATCACACGCAGCACCGCTACCGGTAGTGAGTGAGTCCGTGCGGGTTAAATGCAACACGAGATCGAGAAAAACAAACGCAGCACCGAAGTCACCGCGAGTACTGCACCGAAATCTACTCGAATTTGACACGAAATTAATGAACGATAAGTTTCATTGGCACACTCACATGTGGTTCGTGAACACGCACAGCTTATATCATATATATATATATATTTATTTAAGTACAACTATATACGACGATACTACGCACGACAGACATTTACAGTTCCAAAAACGCACACATAAGCGGAGCTCTTGCGATAGACGTGAACACGACGGCAGCTGGCAATCCACTGGCAGCCGCACGCGAGCTGCCGGCCACCTAGCAAGCGCAGTGTATCTTGGCGCGCTGCCAAGTCGGCGCACACGTATAAAGTCGGCGTGTGAGTTGTGCGCAGCCACACTGCGCCTTTGTGGCTGGCCTATAGCGGAGCCAGGCATGCGGGATGAATGAAAACCGATGTAAATTGCACGCGGCCGAGGGAAGAGAGAAGTCCGTAGTACAAAGCCTGTGGTAAAACTGCAGAATCGGGAGCTCCAGCGAGATAAAACCTGTTCAGATATCAGCTACATTAGTAGTAACAGCCGCAGCAGCAGCCGGGGCGGTGGTACGCAGTCAGTACGTAGTTAGTTAGTCCGTAGGCGAGCCGACGTTTTTAACCGTTATCGGCTTCTAGTTTATATGAATGCGATTGCTTTTTCAGAAAGCAGGAAACGTGCGCATGCATGGCTGGCTAGCGTTGATCGCTGCTACTTGTATCAGTCAGCATGCTACCGCCGCAACTACGTACGCGCTTCAATCAGTCATCTCACCCTACTAGCCCCCACCCACCCCCACCCCAATCAGTCATCTCACCCTACTAGCTCCCACCCACCCCCACCCCACCCACACGCGCTTCAATCAGTCATCTCACCCTACTAGCCCCCACCCACCCCACCCCACCCACACGCGCTTCAATCAGTCATCTCACCCTACTAGCCCCCACCCACCCCCACCCCACCCACACGCGCTTCAATTTAATCAGTCATCTCACCCTACTAGCCCCCACCCACCCCCACCCCACCCACACGCGCTTCAATCATTCAACTCACCTTACTAACCCCTTCCCCCCACCCCACCCCACCCCACCCCAAAAAGACACCCACCCCCACGCGCTTCGAACAACGATTCGACCGTGATGCGACCGTGATGCGACCGTGATTCGACCGTGATGCGACCGTGATGCGACCCAATAATAAACGCCGTTGCCCCGCTATCGCAGGAAACCTCGATTGGTCTCGCGCGCGGTCGGCGCGTCTCGGGTCTCGAGAAGAAAAGAAGGAAGCTGCGACGAAGATTAATCTTGAGTAATTCACGAGGCGTTGCGATGCGACGTGTCCCGCGTCCGTCAAGGCAAGACGGCGGCGGCGTTTTGTTTCGTCGCGAGGAAGGATCCACTCTCGTTCGGCGAGCACGGCGGCTTAGTCGCATCAACCACCCTCCTTCCCTCCCTCCCTCCCTCCCTCCCTCCGGCAAAGCGTAAGCCGCCGTTAAGGAATTGCATTTTGTTAATTACATGCGGCGATATTCACGACACGTCCGTAGCGGCAACTGATGAGAGCGCGAGGCGGCGGCGGGTGCATCGGGGGCGACGCGCAATACTGAATACACCCTATTTTTCGCGTACATATATATTTTCGCGAATTCAGACTCTACGGACAATTTCGCAAGTGGTTAATTTCGCGGTCGGTGAAATATGAATTATTCGGTATGAATTATTCGCGTGCTGTTATTTTCGCGGTCGGGGGACGCGTTCGCGAAATTCGCGAAATTTAAACCACTGCGAAATATACAGCGTATACAGTACTTCATCATGTGCCATCCGCAGATAAGGCCTGCGGAATTATCAACAACGCATTCGCACAGATCGAACGCTCGCATCCGCCGCAGCGATTCCGATATCTCACAAAACACGAAGACTGCTAGAGCGCACGAGGCATTGCCACGATGTCGTTTAACGGCCATCAATATCGTCATGCATGCGGGCGATGAGGCCTCGTGGGTGTGCAGGGAGGACGGGAAGCACATGACGTAAGCGATGCAATCAGCCTGCCCCTATGTAACAAGGCGTCGCCCTTCATCGTACAATGTAACAAGGAACGTAAATGTAACAAGGAATCGCAAGCGTCTATACTACACCTACATGCACATTATTGTTATTTGTTGTTGTTATTATTAAGTTATTGTATATATATATATGTATATGTATGTATATATATATATATATATA
>NW_014577118.1:370721-383414 GCF_000485595.1 Priapulus caudatus | reverse complement strand
TCTGGTCTTCAATCTCTCGCTCGTCTCTCTCTCTCTCTCTCTGTCGTTCTCTCTGTCTCTCTGCTCTCGTTATTTTAAGTGTCCAACATCAAGCAGCAGCTCGTTTCGCACGCTTTTTCGCCGTTTTCATTCGTGGAAGAGCGCACTGCCCGACATGTCATTAAATTATTGCAGGATGTTTTCGGTCAATTTTTTCTTAAATATATCGATTGTCATTTTCTTCGTGTTTAGTCGCGCGGGGTCTTTGATTGACCGCCAAAGCTAGCCTTTTCAAGCGTTTAGGTGAGAAAGAATGCGTCACGCGACGTAGGGAGAAAGGTACATTAGTGCCCACCGGCGCTGCGTGCATGCGAGCCAGCAGCAATCGTTCGAACATGGCGCTGCTGATAGAATGTCAATAACGAGACAAATTGTTCTGCTAGCGCGAAGGTCAACCCGGTTCCGGCTCGTCGCGCGAAATCTAAACGGCAAACGAGAGGAAGGCACGATATCGTCTGCGCGAAAAAATCCGAGCTGTCCGGGCGAGGTAAGTTCCGGCGAAGATGTTTAGAGTTTACTTTCGCGGAAAAAAAGAAGCTCTCTTCTCTGCGCGCTGTCCCTCTCGTGTCGTGGTATTTCATCTTATTAGCGCGTACAGCAGCAGCGTCGCGGTGTGTGTATAACAAAATAGTTGCACGGGGGCTGGAAATGCCGAATGTTTCTGCGCTTTTTTTTTTTCATTTCGTCAAAATCCGTTTTTATTCTTCGACAAGCGTTGCGAGCGTCGCGGTTGCATGAGCGTTATCATGTTGACGCGCGCTTTGCTGTGCGCATGTTGCCCGTCCTTGGTTGCTTCATTCCCTTCTCTGTTGGGCCTGCCAGGCGATAAACTACGACGTCACTGCTGTTCACTGATATCTGACTGTGTGCTGCCCTAGTAATGTCTATGCTCGCCTTCGCGGAGGCGCCCGGACAGGTTTGAGTGGAACTGCTGTGAAGTCGAGCCGAGTTGCGAAGCTGTGAGACATTTATGTTGTAAAACAGGATCGTAAATAAAATAGCAATTGATTAATATTTTTCTATCATTTGTCATGAGAAGGGAGAGAGAGGGGGGGGAGAGCGAGAAGGGAGAGGGAGGCCGATGGGGCGTTCTGTGCTCGTATTCACGTGCACGAATCGATTGATATTTTTCTTAATCACTGCTGATTAATTAAATTTTTCTTAATTTCGTCACTCTTTTTCGTCGTTTTGACAAGATGTCGTATTTTGACTGGCAGTAGTAGAGTTTAGACGCGTTTTAGCACTGCATATAATGATGCGATGTAGGCCTGCCCTATATACATATATAAAATTAAAGATAATAATAATAATAATTTAATAATAATAATAATTAGTGTATTATTAATATTTAATGAATTAGTCATGATGATGATGGATGATAGATGATGATGCTTTGATGATGATGATTGATGATGATGATGATGATATGATGGATGAATCGATGCTGATGATGGATGATGAGGATATGATATATACTTTTATATTACGTAAGGTATATATATATATATATACATACATGATTATATATATATACATTAGTATTATATACTATTATTTATATCATATATACTATAATATTATATATATACATACATACTTACATATATATATTACAATGTAAAGTATAGTTCGTATATATAATACGTATATTATCATATCATTCATCATCATCCATCATCTCTCATCATTCATCATTCCATCCTCAGTCATCATCATCATCATCATCTATCATCATCAGGCTCATCATCATCATCATGCATATTATTTTATATTAATAATTAATAATTATTATTATTATTTTATTATTATTATTATTATATTATTAATATAGGTATTATAGGGGCAGGCTCATCGCATCCATTATATGCGTGCTAAACGCGTTAAACTCTACTACTGCAGTCCAAATACGACATTTGTCAAAACGACGAAAAAGACGATCGACGAAATTTAGTAAAAATTTAAATTATCAGCGATGATTATCTAGAAATGAAGTTCATCGATGCGATGCCCGTGATGGAGGGCACAGACCGCCCATCGGCCTCCTTCTCCCTCTTCTCGTCGCTCTCCCCCCGCCCCTCTCTCTCCCTTCTAATGCAAATGTAGGAAATATTATCATTGCTATTTTATCTACGATTCCTGTTTTACCACGTTAAATGTCTGTCACAGCTTCGCCAACTCGCTCGACTTCACAGCAGTTCCATCACTCGCCGTCTCTCGCCGCGGCAGGCGAGCATAGAATTCACTAGGGAGCACACAGTCAGATACAGTCAAGCAGGCTGAAGTGTAAGCTTATCGGCCTGGCAGCCCAAACAGAGAGAATGAACTGCACCAAGGAGGGCAACTGCGCACAGCAGAGCCGCGCAACATGATACGTCCATGCAACGACGCTCGAGCACGCTCGATCCGAAATAAAAACGGATTTTGACGAAAGAATAAAAAAAGCGCAGAAAAAAGTGCATTTTTCAGCCCCCGTGCACTATTTTGAGTTACACCAACCGCGACTGCTCGCTGCTCGGGTACGCGCTATAGAGAAGATACCACGACCACGAGGGAGGGACGCGTCGCGAGGTAAGAGAGAGCTTCTTTTTTTCGAGATAAGTAGTAAAACTCCTATAACACTCTTCGCGCGTGAACTTGACACTCGCCGGACCAGCTCGATTGTTCTTTCCGCAGACATATTTGTGTCTTCTCTCGTTTCTTTAGATGTTCCTGCGACGGCGGACGGCGGGTATGACTTCTCCGGCTACAGAGCAGTTTGTCGGTCTATTGACATTCTTCTTCTAGCACGCGCGCATGTTCGAAACGATTGCTGCTGGGCCTCGCTGCACGCAAGCGCCGGTGTGACTAATGTCCTTTCGCTACGTCGCGTTGCGCATATCTTTTCTCACATATAACGCTTGAAAGCTACTTTGGCGGATCGATCAAAGACGCCGCCGTGCGACGCTAAACGACGATAGAAAATGACAATCGATTATTATGCAAGAAAAAAATTGACCCCGAAAACTCTGCAATTAAAATTAATGACATCGGCAGTTGCGCTCTTCTACGGAATTGAAAACGGCGAAAAACTCAAACGGAGCTGCTGCTTGATCCGGCGGGCTCCGTCCCGCGTCTGGACACTTAAATACGAGACAGGAGACAGAGAGAGAGACAGAGAGAGAGAGAGAGAGCAGATGCGAGAGAGGTGAGGAGGAGAGAGAGAGAGGAGAAGGAGAGAGAGAGAGAAGAGGAAAGGAGAGAGAGCAGAGACAAGCAGAGATGAGAAGAAGAGGGACGGAGGGGAAAGACGATGGGAGGTAAAGGCAGAGAGGGAGAGGGAGAGAAAAGGAGTGAGATAGAAGAGGGTGAGAAAGTGTGCGAGAGAGAGTGAGAGAGCGATAGAGAGAGAAACAGCACACGAGAGAGAGAACGAGAGAGAGGGGGAGAGAAAGAGCAGAAAGAGCGAGACAGATAAAGAGCGAGCTAGCGAGAGCGAGAGAGAGACCGAGTTAGCGAGAGCGAGAGAGAGAAAGACCGAGCGAAAGATGGAGAGAGAGTGAGAGAGAGAGATATATAGATAGAGAGACGCATCGCCCATCAAGTAGTTCCGTGCTACGCCTCCGAGATAACCGATGATGGCTTCGCAAGTCGCGGCCGCTCCCACGAGGGAAAAACCTGCGAAAGCCCGCGCGCCTAAACAAAGGAAGACTGAGGGGAAATCAAGCCAGTCCCTAATATTTCTAGATTGAAAGGGGAAATCAATCTTAGCGCGGACAGAAACAAGCCACTGAGCAAGCAACGGCGGAGGAATTGAGTTAGAAAGCCATCTAGATTTTACCTCCACAATTTCCGTTATGTGACTGCACTGGCGGTGGTCTCGGGTTCTGGTATTAAACTAGGTTGCCTCATATTCAATATTTAACGCCATGTTCTAAACTCGTACATCTGGAGACGTCTTCATTTAAGCGGACAAGAACTGCATTCCGTCCGGCAATGTAGGGGAAAATTATACGAAATAAACCTCAGAGCACGCACGCATGCGCCACGCTTTAATGCCGCATTGCAGGCTTTACACGCCATCAATATCTAACAGAATTTCTTTGTAGTCTACGCTACGTCAGCGTTTACACAACAAAGAGCGCGCAGCGTTCCAGACTGAGTTTTAAACTAATAGGCTGGATGCTTGCCATTGTCGTTGAATTTCGCGTGAGGTTTTACCTCACGTTCACCCTCCCATGGTCATTAGATAGCGGAGAGAGGGCAGAGAACAACACTACACGCGACCTCGTAGCATATGAATTTGCAATGGCGCGAGTGCTTCGCCAGGAGACGACGACAACGACGTGGACAAATGCGCTTTTCCATCGCGACGTTTGTTTTTCTTATCTCGTTTTAAACACAGGGCCGGTTGCGGCTGTGACACCTGGTGGAATTACACGCGATTACTTTCCCATTTTCCAAAAGCTAAGCTCGCCCGTGTTTCGCGCGGAAGACAACAGCGGGAAGCTTTCAATGCGGCCCGCGCGCGGCCGGTCGTCTATATCGATGGCTCGTTGCTATTCGTTGTTTGCGTCCGTCACCTGGCCTGGTATTTGCGTGAACAATTTGCGGGAGGCTTTGTCACCAGCTGTCGACCTCCCTCGCTGCTACGCGGCCTCCCTCCCCCTTCTCCTCCTCCTCCTCCTCCCTGTTTCACCCCGAGTCTGCGGCTGCCTCCCATTTTCCGGCTCGCATCAACTAATTACCCGACTGCCTACTACTGCATAATGAAACAGCGCTCATTGTGCGGCGCCTTTGTGGTTCCAACGCACGCATTTTATCATGCGTTGGTGTGCGCTGGGACCGCATATAGCTTTATGTTTGTTTACTCGGCACCGTCACCTCCACCATCACCACCACCGTCGCCGCCGCCGCCGCCTGCAGGCTCATCGCATCATTATATGCAGTGCTAAACGCGTCTAAACTCTACTACTGCCAGTCCAAGAATACGACATTTTGTCAAACGACGAAAAAGAGTCGACGAAATTTAGAAAAATTTAATTATCAGCAGTGATTATAGAAATGAGTCATCGATTCGTGCCCGTGAATGGAGGCCACAGACACGCCCATCGGCCTCCCTCTCCCTCTCTCGCTCTCCCCCCCCTCTCTCTCCCTTCTCATGCAAATGATAGGAAAATATTATCAATTGCTATTTTATTACGATCCTGTTTTACACATAAATGTCTGCACAGCTTCGCAACTCGCTCGACTTCACAGCAGTTCCACTCACTCGCCTCTCTCGCGCGGAGGCGAGCATAGACATTACTAGGGCAGCACACAGTCAGAACAGTAAGCAGATGAGTGTAGTTATCGGCCTGGCAGCCCAACCGAGAGGAATGAAGCACCAAGGAGGGCAACATGCGCACAGCAGCCGCGCAACATGATACGTCATGCAACCGACGCTCGCACGCTCGTCGAAAATAAAAACGGATTTTGACGAAAGAAAAAAAAAAAAGCGCAGAAAAATGTGCATTTTCAGCCCCCGTGCACTATTTTGGCTACACACCGCGACTGCTGCTGCTGGTACGCGCTATAGATGAAATACCACGACACGAGGGAGGGACAGCGCGCAGGAAGAGAAGCTTCTTTTTTTCCGGAAAGTAAAAACTCTAAACATCTTCCGCGGTGAACTTGACATCGCCGGACAGCTCGATTTTTTTCCGCAGACATATTGTCTTCCTCTCGTTTCTTTAGATTTCCGCGACGGCGGAACCGGGTTGACCTTCCGCTACAGAGACATTTGTCGGTTATTGACATTCTTCTAGCAGCGCCATGTTCGAACGATTGCTGCTGGCTCGCATGCACGCAGCGCCGGTGTGCACTAATGTCCTTTCTCTACGTCGCGTGCGCATTCTTTCTCACCTAAACGCTTGAAAGCTACTTTGGCGGTCATCAAAGACGCCGCCGCGACTAAACGACGAAGAAAATGACAATCGATATATGAAGAAAAAAATTGACCGAAAACTCCTGCAATAATTTAATGACATCGGCAGTGCGCTCTTCTACGGAATTGAAAACGGCGAAAAAATCTCAAACGGAGCTGCTGCTTGATGTTGGACACTTAAATACGAGACAGAGAGACAGAGAGAGAGACAGAGAGAGAGAGAGAGAGAGAGAGAGAGAGAGAGAGAGAGAGAGAGAGAGAGAGAGAGCAGGTGGTAGTTGTTGTTGGTCGTAGTGTGTGGTGGAAGTGTGGTGATTTTTGTTAGTGGTGGTGTTGGTGGTGTGGGTAGTGGTGGTGTCGTGCTTGCTCGTTATGGTGTCTGGTGGAAGTAGTGTGTTGTTGGTTGTCTGTGGTGGTGTGGTGGAAAGGGTGGTGGTGTTGTCCGTTAGTGGTGGCGTGGAAGTGGTGGTGCTTGGTTTGCGTTAGTGTGGTCGGTGGTAGTGGTGGTGTTGCTTGTTGTCGTTTGTGGTAGTGGGTGGAGTGGTGGTGTTTTGTCTGTTAGTGGGGTGGCTGGTAGGTGGTGGTGTTTGTTGGTGTTTGTTAGTGGTGGGTGAGGTAGCTGGTGTTGTCTGTTGTCGTTAGTGGTGTGTTGTTGTTAGTGGTGGTGGTGGAGGTGGTGGTGTCGTTGTTGTTGCTGTTGTTAGTGGTGGTGGTGGAGGGTAGTGGTGTTGTTGTTGTCGTTAGTCTGGTGGTGTGGTAGTGGTGAGTGTTGTTGTTATTAAGTGTGGGTCGGTGGTGGAGTGGTGTTGTCTGTCGTTAGTGTGGTGGTTGGTATGATAGTGGTGGTGTTGTTGTTGTCGTAAGTGGTGGTGGTGGTAGTGGTGTTGTTGTTGTCGTTAGTGGTGGTGGTGGTAGTGGTGGTGTTGTTGTTATTAGTGGTGGTGGTGGTGGTAGTGGTGTTGTGTCTTTAGTGGGGTGTGTGAGTGTAGTGGGGTTTGTTGGTTGTCGTTTAGTAGGTGGTGGTGTAGTGGTGTGTTGTGTTATAGTGTGTGTGGAGGTAGTGGTGTTGTTGTCGTTAGTGCGTGTGGTGGTTAGTGGTAGTGGTGTGTTGTGTTAGTTAGTGGTGGTGGTCGGTATGGTGCTGTTGATTTGATTGTTGTTGTTGGTGTTGTTGTTGTTGTTGTTAGTGTTTTGTTGTTGCTTGTGTCGTTAGTGGTGTAGTGGTAGTGGTGGTGTTGTCTGTGTCGTCGTTAGTGGTGGTGGTGGTAGTGGTGGTGTTGTTGTTATTAGTGGTGGTGGTGGTGGTAGTGGTGTTGTTGTCGTTAGTGGTGGTGGTGGTAGTGGTAGTGGTGGTGTTGTTGTTGTTAGTGGTGGTGGTGGTAGTGGTGTTGTTGTTGTTGTTGTTGTTGGTGTTGTTGTTGTTTGTTGTTGTTAGTTGTTGTTGTTGTGTCTGGTGTTGTGGTGGTGGTAGGGGTGGGGTGTGCTTGTGGAGGTGGCGTGGTGGTGGAGGTGGTTGTGTTTGTGGTGGCGCGGTGGCGGTGGCGGCTGTGGCGGCCGGTGCGGTGGGCGGGCGGCGGCGGTAGCCGTGACGCGGCGGCGGTGTGGTTGATTGGTAGGCGGCGGCGGCGCCGGTAGCGGTAGCGGTTACGGCGGCGGTTGGTGGTGCATGGTGGCGCGGCGGCGGCGTAGCGGTAGCGGCGGCGGGCTGTGCTGATGTGGCGGCGCCGGCGGGCGACGTGGTGTGATGCGTGGGAGTGACCGGGTGCGAGTAAACACATAACAGCTATATTGCGGCCCAGCGCAGCACCAACGCATGATTAAATGCGTTGCGTTGGAAACTCACAAAGGCGCCGCGCCACACATGAGCGTCGTTTCATTATGCAGATAGTAGCAGTCGCGTAATGACGTGTGACTGCGAGCCGGAAAAATGGGAGGCAGCCGCAGACTCGGGTGATAATCAGCGAGGAGCGAGAGGAGGGAAGGGGGCCAGGAGGCCCGGCGTGAACAGCGGATGGGGATACGCACAGCTGTTGACACAAGCCTCCCGCAATGTCACCAAATACCAGGCCAAGGGAGGTGACGGACGCAAACAACGCAAACATGCAAACGAGCATCGGTAAGACAGACCGGCCGCGGCGCTGGGCCAGCATTGAAAGCTTCCACGCTGTTGTCTTCCGCGCGAAACTCACGGGCGACTTAGCTTTGAAAATGGGAAAGTAATCGCGTGTATCCACCAGGTGTCAAGCGCACCCGGCCGCTGTGTTTAACAAAACGAGATAAGAAAAACAAACGTCGCCGATGGAAAAGCCGCATTTGTCGCACGTCTATCGTCGCGTCCACTCGCATGGCGAAGCATTCTCGCGCCATTGCAAATTCATGCTGCTAACGAGGTCGCGTGTAAGTGTTGTTCTCATGCCCTCCTCTCCGCTATCTAATGAACCATCGGAAGGGTGAACGTGAGGTAAAACCTCAACGCGGAAATATTCAACGTACACCCTGGCAAGCATCCCTATTTAGTTTAAAAACTCAGTTCTGGAACGCTCGCGCGCTCTTTGTTGTGTAAACGGCTGACGTAGCGTAAGATACAAAGAAATCTGTTAGATATTGATGGCCGGTGTAAAAGGCCTGCAATGCGGCATTAAAGCGTGGCGCATGCGTGCGTCGTCTCTGAGGTTGTATTTCGTATAATTTTCCCACTACATTGCTGGACGCGAATGCGTTCTTGTCCCGCTAAATGAATGGACGTCTCCAAGACATTACGAGATTTAGATACGATGGCGTCTAAATACTTGAAATATGAAGCGCCAAACCTAGTTAGATAACAGAACCCGAGAGACCAACCGCACAGTGCAGTCACATAACGGAAATTGTGAGAGGTAAAATCTAGATGGCTTTTAACTCAATTCTGGCCGTCCGTTGCTTGCTCAGCTGGCTCGTTTCTGTCCCGTCGCTTAAGATTATTTCCCTTTCAATCTAGAAATATTAGGGACTGGCTTGATTATCCCCGTCAGTTCTCTCCTTTGTTTAGGCGCGCGGCGCTTTCGCAGGTTTCCCTCGGTGGAGGGCCGCGACCTTGCCGCAAGTCCATCAATTCCGGTTATGCTCGGAGCGTAGCTAGGAACTACTTGACGGCGATGCGTCTCTCTATCTACTATATGCTCTCTGCTCTCACTCTGCTCTCCATCTTTCGCGTCGTCTTTCTCTCTTCGTCTCCGCTAACCGGTCCTCTCTCTCTCGCTCGTCTGCTAGCTCGCTCTTTATTCTGTCTCGCTCTTTCTGCTCTTTCTCCCCCCTCTCTCTCGTTCTCTACTCCTCAGTGTGCTGTTTCTCTCTTATCGCTCTCTCACTCCTCTCTCCGCACATACTTCTCACCCTCATTCTATCTCACTCCTTTCTCGTCCCTCTCCCTGCCTTTACCTCCCATCGTCTTTCCCCTCCGTCCCTCTTCTTCTCATCTCTGCTTGTCTCTGCTCTCTCTCCTTTCCTCTTCTCTCTCTCTCTCCTTCTCCTCTCTCTCTCTCCTCCTCACCTCTCTCGCATCTGCTCTCTCTCTCTCTCTCTGTCTCTCTCTCTGTCTCCTGTCTCGTATTTAAGTGTCCAGACGCGGGACGGAGCCCGCCGGATCAAGCAGCAGCTCCGTTTGAGTTTTTCGCCGTTTTCAATTCCGTAGAAGAGCGCAACTGCCGATGTCATTAATTTTAATTGCAGAGTTTTCGGGGTCAATTTTTTTCTTGCATAATAATCGATTGTCATTTTCTATCGTCGTTTAGCGTCGCACGGCGGCGTCTTTGATCGATCCGCCAAAGTAGCTTTCAAGCGTTATATGTGAGAAAAGATATGCGCAACGCGACGTAGCGAAAGGACATTAGTCACACCGGCGCTTGCGTGCAGCGAGGCCCAGCAGCAATCGTTTCGAACATGCGCGCGTGCTAGAAGAAGAATGTCAATAGACCGACAAACTGCTCTGTAGCCGGAGAAGTCATACCCGCCGTCCGCCGTCGCAGGAACATCTAAAGAAACGAGAGAAGACACAAATATGTCTGCGGAAAGAACAATCGAGCTGGTCCGGCGAGTGTCAAGTTCACGCGCGAAGAGTGTTATAGGAGTTTTACTACTTATCTCGAAAAAAAGAAGCTCTCTCTTACCTCGCGACGCGTCCCTCCCTCGTGGTCGTGGTATCTTCTCTATAGCGCGTACCCGAGCAGCGAGCAGTCGCGGTTGGTGTAACTCAAAATAGTGCACGGGGGCTGAAAAATGCACTTTTTTCTGCGCTTTTTTTATTCTTTCGTCAAAATCCGTTTTTATTTCGGATCGAGCGTGCTCGAGCGTCGTTGCATGGACGTATCATGTTGCGCGGCTCTGCTGTGCGCAGTTGCCCTCCTTGGTGCAGTTCATTCTCTCTGTTTGGGCTGCCAGGCCGATAAGCTTACACTTCAGCCTGCTTGACTGTATCTGACTGTGTGCTCCCTAGTGAATTCTATGCTCGCCTGCCGCGGCGAGAGACGGCGAGTGATGGAACTGCTGTGAAGTCGAGCGAGTTGGCGAAGCTGTGACAGACATTTAACGTGGTAAAACAGGAATCGTAGATAAAATAGCAATGATAATATTTCCTACATTTGCATTAGAAGGGAGAGAGAGGGGCGGGGGGAGAGCGACGAGAAGAGGGAGAAGGAGGCCGATGGGCGGTCTGTGCCCTCCATCACGGGCATCGCATCG
The DNA here is from genome assembly GCF_000485595.1 of Priapulus caudatus. Lineage (NCBI taxonomy): Eukaryota > Metazoa > Priapulida > Priapulimorpha > Priapulimorphida > Priapulidae > Priapulus > Priapulus caudatus. The sequence goes on along the minus strand of NW_014577118.1, from coordinate 372,757 downwards.
ATGAACTTCATTTCTAGATAATCATCGCTGATAATTTAAATTTTTACTAAATTTCGTCGATCGTCTTTTTCGTCGTTTTGACAAATGTCGTATTTGGACTGCAGTAGTAGAGTTTAACGCGTTTAGCACGCATATAATGGATGCGATGAGCCTGCCCCTATAATACCTATATTAATAATATAATAATAATAATAATAAAATAATAATAATAATTATTAATTATTAATATAAAATAATATGCATGATGATGATGATGAGCCTGATGATGATAGATGATGATGATGATGATGACTGAGGATGGAATGATGAATGATGAGAGATGATGGATGATGATGAATGATATGATAATATACGTATTATATATACGAACTATACTTTACATTGTAATATATATATGTAAGTATGTATGTATATATATAATATTATAGTATATATGATATAAATAATAGTATATAATACTAATGTATATATATATAATCATGTATGTATATATATATATATATACCTTACGTAATATAAAAGTATATATCATATCCTCATCATCCATCATCAGCATCGATTCATCCATCATATCATCATCATCATCATCAATCATCATCATCAAAGCATCATCATCTATCATCCATCATCATCATGACTAATTCATTAAATATTAATAATACACTAATTATTATTATTATTAAATTATTATTATTATTATCTTTAATTTTATATATGTATATAGGGCAGGCCTACATCGCATCATTATATGCAGTGCTAAAACGCGTCTAAACTCTACTACTGCCAGTCAAAATACGACATCTTGTCAAAACGACGAAAAAGAGTGACGAAATTAAGAAAAATTTAATTAATCAGCAGTGATTAAGAAAAATATCAATCGATTCGTGCACGTGAATACGAGCACAGAACGCCCCATCGGCCTCCCTCTCCCTTCTCGCTCTCCCCCCCCTCTCTCTCCCTTCTCATGACAAATGATAGAAAAATATTAATCAATTGCTATTTTATTTACGATCCTGTTTTACAACATAAATGTCTCACAGCTTCGCAACTCGGCTCGACTTCACAGCAGTTCCACTCAAACCTGTCCGGGCGCCTCCGCGAAGGCGAGCATAGACATTACTAGGGCAGCACACAGTCAGATATCAGTGAACAGCAGTGACGTCGTAGTTTATCGCCTGGCAGGCCCAACAGAGAAGGGAATGAAGCAACCAAGGACGGGCAACATGCGCACAGCAAAGCGCGCGTCAACATGATAACGCTCATGCAACCGCGACGCTCGCAACGCTTGTCGAAGAATAAAAACGGATTTTGACGAAATGAAAAAAAAAAAGCGCAGAAACATTCGGCATTTCCAGCCCCCGTGCAACTATTTTGTTATACACACACCGCGACGCTGCTGCTGTACGCGCTAATAAGATGAAATACCACGACACGAGAGGGACAGCGCGCAGAGAAGAGAGCTTCTTTTTTTCCGCGAAAGTAAACTCTAAACATCTTCGCCGGAACTTACCTCGCCCGGACAGCTCGGATTTTTTCGCGCAGACGATATCGTGCCTTCCTCTCGTTTGCCGTTTAGATTTCGCGCGACGAGCCGGAACCGGGTTGACCTTCGCGCTAGCAGAACAATTTGTCTCGTTATTGACATTCTATCAGCAGCGCCATGTTCGAACGATTGCTGCTGGCTCGCATGCACGCAGCGCCGGTGGGCACTAATGTACCTTTCTCCCTACGTCGCGTGACGCATTCTTTCTCACCTAAACGCTTGAAAAGGCTAGCTTTGGCGGTCAATCAAAGACCCCGCGCGACTAAACACGAAGAAAATGACAATCGATATATTTAAGAAAAAATTGACCGAAAACATCCTGCAATAATTTAATGACATGTCGGGCAGTGCGCTCTTCCACGAATGAAAACGGCGAAAAAGCGTGCGAAACGAGCTGCTGCTTGATGTTGGACACTTAAAATAACGAGAGCAGAGAGACAGAGAGAACGACAGAGAGAGAGAGAGAGAGACGAGCGAGAGATTGAAGACCAGA
>NW_014577118.1:355081-370696 GCF_000485595.1 Priapulus caudatus | reverse complement strand
TCTTATCGCACTCCTCTTTCTCTCCCTCTCCCTCTCTTTTCCTCTCACTCTTTCTCCCTCCGTCCCTCTGTTCTCTCTGCCTCTTTGTCTCCACCACCACCTCCACCACCACCACTAACAACAACAACACCACCACCTCCACCACCACCACCACCGTGAGCTACAACGTCGTGCCCTAAGCCCGTGACAAACAATTCGTGCGTCAGTTAACTCCCGTGCGGCACGCTCTCACGGGCTTTGCACGGAAATGACATAAACGTATATATATATATATAGACCTAATATATTATGTAGACCTATACGTGTGGCACAGTGGCTGCATTTGCCAAGGGAAGCCACAGCGAAATGTCAGCGGCTTCAGGATTCAGCAATGGGGAGACAAAACAAGAGAGAAAGAGAGAACACGACATGAAAGAGAACGGCATAGAGAGAGAGAGAGAGAGAGAGAGAGAGAGAGAGAGAGAGAGAGAGAGAGAGAGAGAGAGAGAGAGAGAGAGAGAGAGAGAGAACACGACATGAAAGAGAACGGCATGGAGAGTGAGTAGGCGCTAACAAGCACATTACGCGGGAGCAACGGCAGGGTGACTCTTAAGCATGCAGCACACTTCACCATTTTCGTTGCTCGTACAGGCAATTTTCGTGGTCGCCACAAAAATGGCCAAGTGTACGGGGACCGGCAACGACCACTCACCACGGAAATTTAGTGGTGACCACGAGTTGCCGAGAATCAAACCGGTTTGATTTCTCACCACGAAAATTGCTCGTGGTGGCAACTTGTGGTGAAGTGTGCGCCAAGCCACCACGGCAATCGGCAACAAAATCACTCGCAGACCAATCAAAATTAGCGCTGTCGTCACATGATTTCAAAATGTTATATAGTAGAACCCCTCTATTATGGACTGAACATTAATAGACATGATGGAGATGTGCCCAGCTTAAAACAGGGTGCCCATTAAGTGGGGTTCTACTGTAACTTGTTACATGTGCATCATGTTGAGTATTTTATACTGGTATTTATTTTGTTAATAAGTTTAATTATATATCAATAAAAAAATTGAATATTTTAAGTTGTTTTAGAAGTTATAGTAGGCCTAGATTGATTCATCTACCTACTATTAATAATTATTTGGTATTTGGTAGCATGATAGGCTACCTGTGGCAAGGAATCGCAGTGAACAAAAATTGCCGTCAACAGCACACGTCACCACTCAGTGGTGACGTGTGCTGTGACGCGGCAAAGGCCACAAAAATTGCCGACCACGAAAATTGCCTGTACGAGCAACGAAAATGGTGAAGTGTGCTGCCAGCTTAAGAAGAACATGCCACGCAGCCGGTGTCTTGCTATATTATTAAGAGCTAATAACATAAATAATATAAATGGAGGTATTATTATCTCTTGATATCATTCTAAAACAGCAAGAAAATGAAGAGAAGGAGGATGAGCTGGAGAAAAAGGGAGATAAAAAATAAGGGTGGGTGAAGGAAGCAGAGGAGGAAGTGCAGGAGGAACAGGAAGAACAGGACGAAGAAGGAGAAGAGGAGGAGGAGGAGGAGGAAGAGGAGGAGAAGGAAGAAGAGGAAAATGAGGTCGATAAGAAGGGTAGAAGAGGCGGGGAAAAGGAAGAAGAAGATGAGGAGGAGGAGGAGGAGGAGGAGGAGGAGAAGGAGAAGGAGGAATAGGAAAGAGGAGGAGGAGGAGGAGGAGGAGGAGGAGGAGGGGGAGAAGAAGCAGGAGGCGGAGGAGGAGGAGGAGGAGGGGGAGAAGGAGCAGGAGGCGTAGGAGAAGGAGGAGGAAGAGGAGGAGGAGGAGGAGGATGAGCTTACGTCTAACACCCCGCTGTGCTGCTATAGACGACGGTGGTATTATCCACGCAAGTCTCTCTTCTTCTGCTCGTGATGAAAACCCGCGGAATGGAAAAGAATTGAAGCGTTAGTGTGATGTTTTTAATTTGGAGCAAGCAACGTGGAATGGATCGGATGGTGAGAGAACGGAGTGTTACGGTCGCATTTTTCCATCAACATTCCTGTACAGTCCCGGTTTTTATGGGCACACGTAAGCGTATCGCTGACGGAGCGCCAGATGTACAGCAAGGCCACGGGAGACTCGACGAGCGGTAAAGAAGAAACTGTAGTTCGGCGTTTGACCGACCCTCTGGTCTGCAGCTTAGGATAGACGTCCGAGTTTCGATGGTGCACTGGGGAGAGAGGGAGAGAGCCGTGCGGGCCAAGCAAACAGAAAAACACATGCAACTCTGTGCCGCAGCACAAGGCCAAACGCAAGATGTTGCCGTAGCGCTAACGGCCTTTCTGATTATTTTTCCATCCCGGACAAGTTTCTGGGCAGTTCCACTGAAAAGGTTGATTTTGCCCAGTCGCAGCGTGGTGCCTTCCATCTTCAAAAACACGAAATTCTTGCGGCGCGAAATGCCTGGAATTACTTACGCTCTGCAGCGCGGACCAAGCCCCCTGTAATATGGGCCTTTCAGAGCTTTTTTGACATCGTAAATGGTAGACAGACCGAAGGTAGTCGGTCCATCCACGACCCAGCCTCATTCTGCCTCTCTCCGCGGGGAGGTACCCTCACCACGGGACTCTCTCTCAGGGCTCGTCTCTACTCCGCCTCGACGAGGTATACATGCATGATGCACGTACAAAGCCGCGCTGTGCGCGCCCTGCTGCAAAAGTTGGCGTCGTGCCAGTATTTTGTTGCGAAATGACTTTATGGTTCTGCTATCCGATTTCCCCAGCCTCGGCAGTGGCGTTACGATGTTACGATGACAATGATTTGCTAAAACAACCGCTCTTGGCACACGATGAATTACATTACTCATCGAAGCTTCTGCAGGTGTACTATGCGTCTACGTGTCTATGCGTCTACTATACCTTCTCAACACTTGTGTTTAATAAATAAGGCTTATCGAATCAATATACTTACTCGTGGGCATGTGCTATGTAATAGAACGGGTCGAACTCATTATTTATTTAACCGTAGCCAAATTGAATGCCTGTGTACCTGAATATAGGTTTCCTTACTATGCTTTTAGGTATGTTCGAATCGATAGCGCCGGCCAATCGTTATATTCCAAGTTGGGAAGATTACCAGTGCTGCCACTCAGGAAATTACAAAAAAAGTATAAAATCTGTTCAGAAAAAAAGTATCAAAATTGCCTAAAAAAGTATCAATTTGTATCAACCTACCATGAATTGTTACCTTATACCTTATTACCGAATACATTATAGCCTATGTGCAGCATGTAAACAAGCTTCAGGAATGATGTGTGCAATGTCATGAGGAGTTGTCTCTTGAACTCTCAGTTTGGAATATTTCAATGCTGTTTCTCTTGGTCAGAAAGGTCTGTAAGGCGGTAAATTTGTTTGTGGTGTATTTGTGTGTTGCGAGGTCCTAGCACAGTGAGCAGTGCATGTGCTTAGCCAGCTAGGGGAGTCCGGAGGCATGCTCCCCCAAAAAAAATTTGAAAAATTGTGCAATTTGGTGCATTCTAAGCTATTCTGCACACATTGTATGAGACTCTTGAATCTCATTTTCAAGTTATCAAAAGTTTCGTCAGCGAGGCGGTGTTTTGGACAAATTTCTGTGTGGCAGCTGAGAATTTGAGCGATGCGGCCCCCTCGCTCGTGTCAATGCAGGGGAAACACTGCAATGGTCTGTCATTTGGTCACTGACAGCAGAGAGCAGAAAGCAAAAACACTCAACTGAACAGAGCACACATCACTCCTGCAACAAAACTAGCAAAGCAAATCTTTAATCTCATCAAATACAGTGTACCTAAATGTATGTCCGCCGAGTTTTGACCATCTTTGGCAAAAAAAGTATTTAAAAGTATTTATGCATGAAAAAAGTATGGAAAAAGTATAAAAAGTATATTTTCTTTAAAAAAAGTATAATACTTTAAAAAAAAGTATAAAGTTGCAGCACTGATCATTACCTAGAATGTATTTAAAGCTGAAATTACCATTGGAAAATCGGCGGGAGAGAATGAATATTTTCCATAGAAACATGCCTAATTAAAAAGCAATATCATACGGGTGCCTGCTGGTTAGGATTCCGTTCACAGCGATACGAATCTACGACCGAACCGAATTCTATATATATACAAGCTTATTAATATGTTACACAGGCGCGCACATAGCAAATAGCAATTATCTATTCAAATAGCTATTCAATTTCCATATCTGCTGTCTTTTGAAATAATCATGGACTTACGCATAAGTATGTAAATAGGCAGCTATACATATCGCTCAGAAAAACACAATGCTGTGGGCAATATTATGTGCACACACACTCACACATGCACGCACACACACCCGCACACACTCACGCACCCACGCACGCACACACACACACACTCACGCACGCACGCGCGCGCACACACACACACACACACACACACACACACACACACACACACACACACACACACACACACACACACACTACTATCTCCAAGAAACGGTCTTTGCTAAGCCTAAGGTTAGAAGACCTGTATATTGACGTTAGTCACACAGCCTGGTCGGGTTAACGCACAACATGAGTTTGCACGCTTGCGCGCACGCATCCGTGCGTGCATAAAAGCATGTGAGCTTGTTTGTGCGCGTCGAGGGATGGAGTGCTCATATGGCGCAATGCAAGTACGATGCCAACTGCCACTGTTATTGTACTCGGGCTGCATGCAATGCGGTCTTCTCTTCCCTAGCAGCTCAAACACTAACCATCACTGACACGCTAAAAATATTCTATCTAGATTGTACATAATGATATCAGGAACGTAAAATTACGTTCGCGCGGACGAAAAGTGAAGGCATAGATATACGCGTGTAGCGAGCAAGTATAAAATACGTTATCAATAAAGAATAGTATACGTGCGACTTCCACTATTAATTATTATTTATCTTATCTATAGCAGTGGCAGATTCTGTCGAACCGATCCCACGGGTGAGGATGGCCTGGGCTCGGCCTGCCATTTTGTCAGAGTAACAAGTATGGCGTTGAAGATCAGTCTTCGACTTTAGTACTGCGTGTTTGCATTGTAAGCCCTAGTATATTTCTAGCCTTACGTCATAAGAGATAGTAATAGTAAGGCTGTATGCAGGCGATATGCTAGCTAGATATCACTGACGGTGAGTTATACACGTTACATATAAACCCCGCTGAGAGCAATTTCATTGCAGCGTTTCTAACATTTCCGAGCGCAGATAAGATTCTATATATGCAAGTCTATCGCCAGTGCATTTCATTTACCAGTAGCATAAATGCAATTTACATGATCTAATTTCTAAGTTGATTGCGTGGTAATGATAGCCATTTTAAACCCTCGGCACCGCACCTCAGGCACACGCGGTCGTCACCACGTAAGCATTGTTATGATCGCGCAAAAATTTCGCAGAACTATTTCGCCACTGTACGACCGTAGATCCTTCACAACACATGTTCTTAGCTATATCCACCTTAAAACACCAATTTCCATGCTGCTATTAAAAAAAACCCATCTCTTCAAAATTCAGCTTGTCCTAAGTATGAATCAACAATTTCGTAAGCTGCATAGTTGAAGGCCAAATTAGGGCAGTAGCTGGGAACACGAAACCATCACGTGCTGTACAATATATACTGCTATATACTACACCGGTGTCGGCAGCTCATCGGCTTAACCTGTTCAGTGCTGTAGCTTGTAGCCGAACCAACCGCTCGCCGCTCGCCGAAATTCCACTCAAAGCTGTGACGTTATGCAACATTCTCCCGTGGACACTTCAGCCTCGCTCCCGACACCCGCTCAGTAACCACTTCCTCGGGGATCCTCCGCCGATGCTTGCACCGACTCACAGCAGTACACCCGATGAGGCTACAGTGTGACAACAACAGGAGTAAATAATACGGGGTCGGTATTCCCCCCCCCCGCCCACATATTATTTATTTTATTCCTGATAATATATCATCTATGTCCGTAAGTGGGTTTTAATTTTCCGCCCCACCACGCCGCTGCCACGGCGCTACCGGGGTGCGCAGCTGGCACTATTCGCCATTATTACACATTAAGAGGAGTTATATTTATTCATGCTGACGACGAAACAAACGATCAGAAAAAAATCTCCCCTCTTCAGAAACGGATACACGGCGTCCTTGTTCTAGAAAGAACGCAAAACGCGCTGGCAAAATGCCAAGAAAGGGCAGCAGCAGCAGCAGCAGGAGCAGCGCGGGCTTATGTATGTTAATCCGCTGTCCTCCGCTCGCTGGCACAATTTACATTACGCCGTCGCGCCGCTGGAAATGATATAACTTAATATAAGCTACACGATGGCTGCTTCATTGTGTGCGGGAGAGAAAGAGAGAGAGAGAGTGAGAGAGAGAGACAAAGACAGAGAGAGAGAAAGGGCGAGGGAGAGAGAGAGACAAAGACAGAGAGAGAGAGAAAGGGCGAGGGAGAGAGAGAGGGGGGAGACAGAGAGGGAGACAGAGAGGGAGAGAGAGAGAGCGCGCAAGAGAAAGAGAGTGAGGGAGAGAGTGAGACAAAGAGAAAGGGGGAGAGAGAGCGAGCGAGCGAGCGAGAGCGAGAGAGAGAGAGGGGGGAGTGCGTGAGAAAGAACGAGAGAGAGAGAGAGAGAGAGAGAGAGAGAGAGAGAGAGGGAGAGATTCTTCACAACTGTGGGTTTGTGGCGCAAGTCTCTGAGGTAACGTCATAATAGCCACGGAGCCAATAATTGCCGTGACCGATGGAAATGCTGTCATGAAATGTTCTGTGAGAGAGAGAGAGAGGAGAGAGAGAGAGAGAGAGAGGAGAGAGAGAGAGCGAGAGCGAGAAGCGAGAGCGAGTAGAGAGAGAGAGAGAGAGAGAGAGAGAGAAAGAAAGAGAGAGAGAGCAACATGTGACATTATCATTTGAAGTAACCCTTTCCCAAAATTCGCGCTTCTCTCTGCTCTCTCTCTCTCTCTCTCTCTCGCTCTCTCTCGCTCTCGCTCTCTCTCGCTATCGTTCCCTCTCTCTCCCTCTCTCTCGCTATCGCTTTCTCTCGCTATCGCTCTCTCTCTCGCGCGCACGAGGAATGGTGGGAGGCGATCCAGTACATTACATTAAAGGCACGACGGACATTACCGCAACACGGCTGAGCACACGGGAAAACCTTTTACATGTAAACTAGCTTGTATACATGCATTTAGCATCAATCACCCTCCGCCTGTTATCCTGCCTGTCAGTGGCAAGCATGTGAGTAATCTCACTCCCTTTGAAGATTGCCAAGCCAGGGGATGCTAGTGTAGCACGTGCCGGGCAAAACCAATAAGCAGTTATCCCCCAAGCAACTGATAACACCGCCGGCGCAATTCCCCCTCCTAGAAACAGATAAGGATGCGCAAACATTTCTAATGAAGAAGCTCTTCCCTAGCATGATATGCGGCAGTATCCATATATGTGTATACGCGCTCCCATGTGTGGCTTCCTTCCACACTGGCTGAAAACGATGGCTCGTTAACCTCCGCCCATCGGCAAATCTCTACGGAGCGATATGGCCGGTCGTGCATCGCTGAGAAATGGAATCCCGCTATGCGGTCCTTTTCCCCCTCGGTGACCGAACAATTTGGGTAGTAGGCGTCCTCCTCAGGTGATGATAATACGCGGAATATTCCCTCGTTCTACATTCCGCTTGCGGGGGGAACAAATATTTGTCGGCCGACGACTAATTGAACTGCGGGCACGGCGAGCATCGCGATAATTTTATCATCTGCAACCCTAAGCGGCGGTGGGACTTGGGGAAGGCGTCGGCGGGGACTGGCACGGGCGCGCGCGAGCAGGGTAGAAACATGAAATGCATTGCTAATGAAATAATGAAGATTACACCGCTGTCAGTGAGTCTAGATACCGCCAGGCTAGATGATTGATGTCGGCACACTAACAATTTTCTTCGAGACATGAAATTTGCCTACGCTTTGAAGACGTTTTTCCCTTCATAGTTGATTAGCCATTGACTACGGTTTTACGCGGCTAGATTCGCATTAAAAGCGTATACCCTACAGTTTGATGCGAACGCACACGCCCCCGTCGGCATTATCGAACAACATACAAACTGAAACGGTAGTTAGAGGCTGACAAGAGCAAGAGAAAAAAAACCACAACGTGAGGCTTACGCCATATCTTTACGTTATATCTGAATTCACAAATTGTAAAAAAAAACACGAAAATGTATAGTAAACGTCAGAGATTCTCAAGGGAGAAATATATGTTTACATACTGAATTACGCGTAGGTCCTAATTTAAGCGCACGAAAATGTTCTCTGTAATAATAACCTTAGAGTGAGTTAGAGTGCGAGAGTTGAACTCAAAATTGCCGTTGGAAATTCAATTTGAGAAATGACCGTTCACTTCATCAGGTTGGACAAGTGCCTGCTTCTATTACACTATATACCGAAAGGGTCAACGACACATATCTACTCCATTACATGAGACACCTGCTCAATTCGTGTAAATTGCATTTGCCTGGACATCCCATGATGTATGACCTTCCCATGACAGTTCCCTACCAGCTTCCTCACCAGCGCATGCGCAGCAGAGAGAGAGAGAAGTTGCTCGCATACAGAAGGTAACCCGGCATGGCTTGAATAAATTATTTATCGAGATCTTCACTTATCCACGATAAAGGCATTGCGAATTAGATCGGGTGATTCAGTGCCCGTATATCAACAATTTTATCATCAATCGGAGTGCAATTTTTTAACACGAATTAGCGTTAACCAAAAGAACTAAACCTGAGCAATCCTACCGGGACTCGCTCTCTAACGCTCTAATGTCGCAGCTGTTAATGTATCTTTCGTCAGAATTCGCCTTCAACGCATTATATATATATATAGGTATAGAAAGAGAGAGAGAAAATATAAATATATAAAAATATAGAATAAGGCGTCAATCTTTTATTATTTTGCGAGCTTTCGAGGACATGTCTCTTCAGGCTTCAGGTTCTTGTTGTGAAATGTTTGTGACGTTGTGACGTGAAATGTGAAATGAAGTGTTTGTTCATGTTATTGATTGTTCTCAAATCTCGCAAAATAGAAAAATGAACACCTTATTATATATTTATATTTTTCAATATCTGCATGCATGTGTGTCCGTGGGAGTTTCCCTCGAGTGGCAGTTACACACATACATCCACCTCTATAGAACGGGCACCTGTCTATAAAGGGAATTTTGGCGTTTCTCCCGAGTAACCCGTGTATTACAGGTTTGAGTGTATGTGTGTGTGAGCGTGAATAGTAAGCGTACAGCGAACCGTGCACGAAGTAAAAACAATTGCGAGCACATTGAGACGTGTATATACGCACGTACACACACGACCTAAAATAACAGAATTTCGGGGAAATACGTAATATGCGTGTGAGTAAGTGCAGATAATCATTATCGCTAAGCATTCTGCGTCGTTTCACGCTGTTTTCATTTCATACTGAACGACCCCGCGCGACAAAATCATGCAATATAAATATGCAAGTACAGTATATACGCCGCTAACGTTCGACCGAAAACCAATTCAATTATCAATATCAATACCACCGTCAGGAGCAACAACCAGTAACAGCAACCTGATTAAGATGTTAGTACCGTACACAAAGAAAAAAACAACATTGATGACACGCATGATGACAATGTTTGTACTAATTACAAATATATATACGGTACAGTGCATAAAATATAAATTGAATCATTAATATAATTCGTGCTACTATTTACAAGTAATTTGTGCCTAACAACAATTACGACACAGTAGACTGCGCTATTACATTACATGTAGAAACACGCGTGACAGTGTTAGCATAACAATGTCATATTAAATGCTAATTATACATAGCGACAGTATCCGATAAACGATGTCACCGTTAGGGTTGGCATGCAGTTCATTAACCACAGAGAGAATATACAGGTTTTTGTCTACCAAACGTTGACTGCAATAAGATTAGATAACAAAGAAGTTATCCTATTTTCGGAGAATAACGATCGTCATCTTATAGGAGATGGCTAAAAGCAGGAAATGAAAATGGTGGGTCTTCGTAAACATCTCCGTCTTCGTGATGGTACGTATATATTAAAATAGCGGTGGTTAACGTTCCTCCTCGCTATTCTTCTGCTTATAGAATCTGACCCCAGCATTGAAGTTACACATACGCAGTGTTTCTTTTTCCGAAGCTCGTTCACTGTGAACACGTCATGTGGTAATGCGTGGTTATTGAGTAGTGTATACAGCACAGCCGTCACACGTGATATGGAAACCTTTACTAGTGCACGCAGAGGGACGTATTTACTCATCTGGCGGGTATTTGAGTAAACACTATACTGTGGTCATCATACAGTAGAAATGTCCACCCTGTGCAAGAGACGCGTGCATTACCTGAGATCAATGACAATCAGATATGAAAGGCTATGCATGTTGTAGCGCTTCTGGTGTCGACGACAATATATCAGGAGTAAATGAAAAGCAAACCTGTTTTTATTCACTCCCGAATGTACCAATGCGACGTAATGTCTGTTTTGTCTGTTGAAGCCGGTAAAAACCTGCACGCGTGCACGCACGAGTATATTATTGAGATGGAGGCATACGCCTTACATGTACCTGTGGCGTACGCATACGAGGCATACGCCTTGTATGTGCTGGAGGGCATTATTCAACGTTTGGAATAAGAGAAAATTATCGGCAAATTATGTGACGCCAACTTAAGAGGCCGGACCCAAACCGTCATTGTGTACATTTCCTTGGCGATAAAAATGTAATAAAGTAATTCAGAAAGAACGTCGTATAACGATGCCACTATTGTCACAATTCCTTTCGTGAAATCACAGATTTAAAATTGAACATTGTTCCCCATGATGTGTGGTCCGGCATATGAAGTCATACACGCGGCACGTAGCTATAATAGCGAGACTAATACTTGTGCACCACGCCAGCAGTACGGCTACGCTATTTATCGTTCGAAATGTCTGCTTAGCATTTTCTTTTCAGAATCTTCTGCGTCCAGCGTCTAAGCAGGGGACTAGCTGTTGGTCTGAGCGAAGAAATCTAGCCTAGTGATGTTACACTAAAGGGACACTCACAGGGCAATGAGCAGGTACAGTCACGGGGACAGTTGACAGGGACAAACTCAAAACTCAAACTCAAAGGGCCGGAAAACTCTCAGGGACAGGGACAGGGAACACGGACACACTCATTAATGTTAGCGAGAGGAACACTGACAGGGATCACCAGACAGGGCCACAGTCACAGGGTCAGAAACACTGACAGGAAACATAAAAGGACAATAAACTCACAGTGACAAGGACAGGGACACTCACAGTGACAAGGACAGAAACAATCACAGTGACAAATACAAGAACAATCACAGTGACAATGACAGGGACACTCACAGTGACATGGACAAGGACACTCACAGTGACAAGGACAGGGACGCTCACAGTAACAAGGACAGGGACACTCACAGTAACAAGGACAGGGACACTCACAGTAACAAGAGACAGGGACACTCACAGGGACAAGAGACAGGGACACTCACAGGGACAAGGACAGAAACAATCACAGTAACAAGGACATGAACACTCACAGTGACAAAGACAGGGACGCTCACAGTGACAAGAACAGGGACAAGGACAGGGACACTCACAGTGACAAGGACAGAGACACTCACAGTGACAAGGACAAGGACGCTCACAGTAACAAGGACAGAGGCACTCACAGTAACAAGAAGCAGGGACACTAACAGGGACAAGAGATAGGGACGCTCACAGTAACAAGGACAGGTGCACTCACAGTAACAAGAGACAGGGACACTCACAGAGACAAGAGACAGAGACACTCACAGTGACAAGGACAGGGACACTCACAGTGACAAGAGCAGGGACACTCACACTTAAAGCAGGGACACTCACACTTAAAGCAGGGACACTCACACTTAAAGCAGGGACACTCACAGTGACAAGGACAGGGACACTCACAGGGACAACAGACAGAGATTAGGTACACTCAAAACAAGCATAATACAAATGTCAGATACTGTAACACGTAGGCATAATGATGGCACGTAACTACATGGTGATGTGGTGATAAAATGGGCCTACTTTATATACAGCGCGAAACAGGCTCCAGTAATGTCACATGCAGTGGCAATCAGTCCTAATGATGACAGATATCGACACCAATTAGTGTTCGTCGTTCTGAGTCAACAGTGACAAAATAAGTCTAATGATTTTATGCGCGGTAGCAAATAAGAATATTGATGATAGCGTAGCGTTCGGGCTCTTGTGATAACGGTAATTGTTACTAGCACAGGCCGCAATAGGCTACCTGAATGTTACTACGCTCGTGATCTCGGAGAGCCGTGCTGTGTGCTATAGCGATGAGATGTGCTGCAGGGACTGTACAACCGAAATACGGTAAAGCTGCTCTGGGCAGTTCTATTGCTAGAATCCGTCGCCGAAAACTCAGTCGAGTGCGACACCCGAATCCAGGGGTCCGTTGTCAGAAAGAAAATTAATTAGTCTTAGCATTGGCCGTAACTTTGCGACGTTTAATCTGACAAAGGGCGCCAGATGTACGACGGAACAAGAAACTTGAAGGCCAAACTCCTCTATTAACGGATCGAGTTGAATCCCACTTCCACGAAGCTCGGGAAACGCGAGAAATACGCCTGCGGGAGCAAACAAACACAAGAACACAAGCGCAGTCACGATCATCACTATTTTAAGCACTGGGCGGTTTCACCGTCGCTCAATGCTGGAATGAAAGCACTACTATGCTGGCTAAGAACCGGACAAGCCCGTAAGAAAGGCAGATAAGGTCTATGACCCCCTGACCTCTGTTTGACCTGGCTCGTTTAGCTATTTCTGACTAATATATAATATATATAGGGTTAGGGTTAGGGTTAGGGTTAGTCCGAAATAGCTAAACGAGCCAGGTCAAACAGAGGTCAGGGAGACATAGACCCTACGAGCGTAAGAAAGTTGAGAGTGAACAGCCCCTATTGAGACAACTTTATTAGTTAGGCTAGTCAATGAAGAAGACCAGAGTTATTTAGAAAAATCAGCCCTTCTGCTTCAATGAGTCACCAGTGAAGTTATTCTGCTGAAGGCAGAAGCCCGCTGTCAGAAACCTAAACAGTAATTTCATCTCATGTCTATAATGTCGTGTATTTAGTACTGAAGTGTTATGTAAAAGTTTTTCTTAGCTAAAGTCATGTTAAACGCAATGATTTACGATGCTTCTGACAACGGACCGATGAATTGCCGTCTCCATGAGAATAGTCGGCTTCTTATGGTCTCAAATACAGCGTCATTAGCATCATCTACTTGTTAATGCAGCAATTCAACTGTTAAGTCAAACTCCTTCTCTATGAGTAGGTAGTAAATATAGCTGGATTTCGCGCAATAGCTTGAGTAGTGCGAAGTAATATGCTAACCCGAAAGAAACAGTTCCTCAAATGGTTATTTTTATGCTGCAATGTTATGCGACATATAAGCTAAAAACAAAAAAAGTATGCAGAGTCTCAAAGTTTCTTATATAAAAAGTTATGTGCAGTCTATATATTGGAACTCATATGTAAAATTAGAACGTCCACCGCCAGGTAGCGCTATCCGGCACCAGGGGGCGCTTTTGAAATGTTTCCTATTTACTGTGCAATGTAGTAGAACATATAAGCAAAAACTCCACCTAGATCCAAAGTTATGTCTATTTCTTGAATCCCATTTAAAAATAAAAAACCTCTACCACCAATGAGGGTTGTTGACGTGCTTCTATGACAAAGGTATTCGCCATAGCCATCTGCATATGTATGCGAAATTTCATGCTGTTTCCAAAATTCACAAACATTATGCAGAAATACTGCACTATGAAAAACATAATAAACCTATATATTTACGCATGCCGCGTCTTGCATGACGCTTAAGTACGAATGTATAATACAAACATACTTGTACAATGTACATGTTCAGCAATGGCGCTTCATACAATTCTCGTAAAACAATCACTAAGTATACCCCGTAAGACTGCAAATTTGATATTATAGTAGCAACTATAGTCCGGGCCTGACGCGGGCCAAATTTTTGAACTGTGTACACGCTATGTCGCTCTAAATATGCGCTAGTCCGGACTAATCTAGCCCCGCAAATTAAGGAGAATCAAGTTAGCCAGGACTAAGTTGGCCCGTTCTAAACTGTGTGTGTATACGCAACACGTGGGTCAAATCCCATGCTATTTCACAATACGCATGCCCATAGTCAGCCTCATTTAGGTCACATAAAAGTACAGTAGCTCTCTGCTGAGTGACATAACAAGCTAAACTGAGCGCACAGTCAACCTGTGCCAACCTAGCACGCTTAAGAATTTTTCTATCTGTACGCTACGATTTAACGTGCGCCAGGCTCGCGCCAAGCCCGGACGCAAATATTTTTTCCCCACTTGAGTTCTGGACCACAGCCAATCAGCGAACTCCATTGCTCGCGTTATATATGCACCTAAGTGCTTCGCACTTGCTTCGTTAGCGGACAGTCGGCCATATGGGTGATTAGCGCGCAGTTGTTCGCGCACCAGGCAAGCAAATACTCTTCGCTTAACAAACAGCTCACAAAGCTGCTTGTTTTAATGCCACTCACGCGCACGCGGGCTGGCGTCTTTCTTGAAACACCTCGATTATCTTATCTTACATCTCGCTGTAAATCTTCCTGGCGCGGTGCCAACATCGTGCCTTCAGCCGTTTAGTAATAAATCTATTCAGTAGGTGTGCGGAAAATCTGCTTATTTTCGGGGGGAAAACACGATCTTGTTCTGAACCTAGACCACGGCGACGTCCGTAAAGCTGGTACACGGAAGTTCCTTTCACACAAACACTGTTTTCTTAAGGCTTTAGAGCTTTAGCTGATACTCTTTGCCTAAGAACATTTTTTTGCCAGATTTACACGGGAATGATGTTATTATTGTGTTTCGCATAAATCACGCACGCAGCGAGGTTTTGCACGGATAACGAATTTGCACCGGATTTGCACTGCTCGTCTTATTGTTCGCCCCGCGAGACCGCAGCACGCACTCACTCACTCGCACACACACGCACACGCACCACACAGCACACGCACACACACACACACCACCACCACAGCACACCACACACACAGCACACAACACACGACGCGCGAGTTACGCACGCACGCACGCACGCGCAGCACGCCACGAATACACACACACACACACGCACACACACGCGCACTTCACTTACTCAGTTCACACGCACCACCACACGCCAGCACACGCACACGCACACGCACACGCCACACGCACACGCACACGACACAACGCACACGCACACGCAACACGCACCGCACACACGCGCACCACACGCCACATACACACGCACGACACACCCACATGCCACAGCGACACGCATCGCACGCACTCACGCACGCACGCGATCAAACACACACACACACCACGGCGCACTCACGTTACTGCATTCACACCGCGCACGCACCACGCACACCACACGCACAGCCACACACACTCCACGCACGCACGCGACACGCACGTACGCACGCGTCGACGCACACACCGCACCACACCGACACACACCACAACGCACACACACAGCAC
>NW_014577118.1:336453-352030 GCF_000485595.1 Priapulus caudatus | reverse complement strand
CACTGGCTTCCTCGAAGCAACAATGATAAAAGTGAATACCCATATCCCTAACCCTAACGACCCTAAACCCTAACACTAGAACGCGTAACGCCGAACCTAACAGCTAACATATAAATCACCAACCATATATATACGAACCATCATTACAAAATACTTATCTATGGTGAGGTCACGGAACTCCAAGTCTGCGGAAAAATATTCTCGCAGCCGGACTATTATGACGTGGATCAAATTTTTCAGAAAGTACAACTACATCTGGCCGTCCACCAGCAGCATTATTTTCAATAACATATAAAAAGAGTGCGTGGTGCCACGGATGGCAACAAACTAATATGACCATCTTATTGTCACACATTAACATGTGACATCGCAGGGTTCACAACCCAGCGGTCTTGGTGTCAGGGTTTAGTAACTCAAGTAGACCAACAGAAGGAGATAAACGACCAGATGCGGTGAAGCCTAGACATACGCACGCTATGTCTAATATATAAGTGAGCACCAGCTGGCACGTGACTAGAGCAGAAAAGCGGTAAGGCAGATGCATTTAACTAGTTTTGCTTTGACACGCCAATGTTCCATGTGTGAATAGCAATAATAGAAGAGCTTTTTATTAGATAAGCTTCAGTAACTGTGTGTGTATTGTTAATTACCCCCATGAACACTTACCTCTGTGCTTTGTAATGCTAGTATTGTGCCCGCGCAAATATTGCATGTATACATTTACGTTTTTGAACGGCATGTTTAGCACAGCGCCCAGCTTTACACAATAGAAAGCAATCTGACATTAACAAGCAGTACAATACAGGCGTGCGGTGCGTACTGGTGTAAATAGTTGTGTTTGTTCTATGTACATTTATGTTGTAATGTACGCGACCGCAGTCCTGTCACTTTAGACTTAGCCGGGCGGCTGTCGTCTGTGCGCATTGTATGACGCATTTTTATTCTGGTGAAGCTTGGTGTCTGTACGGCGAATATAATTACACACTAATAGTAAACATATTATGTATGTGTAGTAAGCACTATGCACATATGTATATATCTAATACCTGTACCATAAAACCATGAATATATTTATGTATAAATATATATAATCGACTTTTCAGGGTATGGAACGCACACCGTACTACTCGGGGGGGGGGCCTTGACACGTATAAATGCAGCGTACTACAGCGCAATAGATCCCATTGAAGAGGGGGGGGGAGGGGCATTCCGACTCTATAGTAAAGTAAAGCCGGCCGCGCAATTTGTGTGGAATTGTTCGTATCAGCTGGGAGGCCCGGATTACTACTAATGGACAAGCAACGTTGAATTGCAACGTCCGGAGACTGTCGCATAGACATGGCGCAGCGCGGGAAAGAGTTGGACAAATGTTTGGCACTATAGCGAAGCCGAGAGGCAAAGCAGCGCAACATGTGCTTCAAACGAGAAAAATGAGAGATGGCAAAGATGTCTCATCGACGAAGCAGCGCAAGCCTCTTCGAGCAAACTGGATTCTTCTGATAGCGGCCAGCCAGCAGCTATACGAGGACAGCTTTTACTGGTGGCGCATTATAACGCCTCTCTTGAATCATGGCATCACACAAGGCTTTACGGTCGCCAATTATTTTGTTAAATGATGAAAGTTTTACTTGGCGGGATACGCGCAGCCGCGGCCATGGTTAAAACCATGTGGCCTCTCTCGCTCACTTTCTTTCTCCTCTCTCTCTTCTCTCTCCCGAGTCCTCTCCTCTCCTCATCTGTCTCTCTACTCTCTCTGTCTTCTCTCTCGTCTCTCTCTCTCTTCTCGTTTCTCTCTCTCCTCTCTCTCTCTCTCTCTCGTCCTCCGCGGCGCGCCCGGCTCGTCGACTCTCTCTCTCTCTCTCTCTTCTCTCTCATCTTCTCTCTCTCTCTCTCTCTCTCTCTCTCTCTCTCCTCTCTCTCTCTCTCTCTCTCTCTCTCTTTCCTCCTCCTCCTTCCCTAATCCCTCCCTCCCTCCCCCTCGCCTCCCTCCCTCCCCCTCCTCCCTCCTCCCTTCCTCCTCCGCTCCCTCCTTCCCTTCCTCCCTCGCCTCCCTCTCTCGCTCCCTCCCCTTTCTCCCCCGTCCCCCCCCTCCTCTCTCTTCTCTGCTCTGCTCTCTCCTTCTGTAAGAGAACATTTTCATGACAGTGCCATTTCCATTCGGTCAGCACACACACACACACACACACACACACACACACATGCACACGCGCACGGAATAACCAAATGCAAATGACCTCGGTCCTACTTAGGCGCGTCTTATTTAATATATATCAGCCTGGCTAACACTCTCAGTGTAGAGATAGGGGTAGTACCTCGCGCGTCACCCCTAACGGATTCTTTCATTACCCGACGGAATAGCGTATTTACTTTGCAGCCAATTATTTGGAAATTGTGCGAATGTCAGCAAGCAATGTTTAGTCGGCACAGTTTGATGTGTAAACAGGGACAAAAACGCGGGCTCCCGTGTCCTCTGCGGCTACACACATCTGTCCGTCAGCATGCACGCCATATATATATATATATATATAGTAGACGGGTGCTTGTGTAAATCGACGAATTGCGATTTCTAGATAGGTGGCATGAAGCGCGTCAGTGCGCCAAACACCGAACTAAGTTCTTGGCGGTTTTCATCTCATCTCGCGCTCGGCCGCGAGCAGAAAAATCTGAAATGTCAAGGGAAAAGGGTACGCCTATTTAAAGTTGCCGCCGCCGCCGCCGCCAGTGTGTGTGCACGATGGCCCGCGGCTCTATGTATACATGTATACAGCGTATGAAGAAGGTACACGGCTCGGGCGCGACAGTTGATTATAAGAAGCATAGAGCGATTACATTAATTTCAGTATCAAGGAAAAAATCAAGAAAATTATTTTAGCATTCTGCGTAGCAACAGAAGTGTGAGGTAAGCGATAAAAGGTACTGCTGCTGCTGCTGCTGCTGCCACCGCCGCTGCTGCTGCCACCGCCGCTGCTGCTGCCGCCGCCGCTGCTGCTGCCGCCGCCGCTGCTGCTGTTGCTGGTGGTAGTGGTGCTGGTGACGATATTGATGATGACGATTTTAATACTTATGATGAGGAGGAGGAGAGGGAGAAGAAGATGTTGGATGAGGATGTTGCTGCTGCTGCTGGTGGTGGTGGTGCTGGTGATGATATAGAAGATGATGACGATTATGACGATGTTGCTGCTGCTATTGCTACTGCTGCTGTTATTCTTGCGGCTCCTGCTGATGCCGCCGCCGCTGCTGCTGCTGCTGCTGATGTTGTGGCTGCTGTTACTGTTGCCGCTGCTGCTGATATTGCTACTGCTGCTGTTATTCGTGCCTCTGATGCTAATGCCGCTGCTGCACTTACTGTTACTGTTGCCGCCGCTGCTGCTGCTGCTGCTGCTGTTGCTACTGCTGCTACTGATGCTACTGCTGCTGCTGCTGTTGCCGCTGCTGTTGCTATACGGTTGCTGCTGTTGTTGCAGCTGCTGTTGCTGCAGTTACTGTTGCCGCTGCCGCTGCTGCTGTTGCCGCCGTTGTGATTCTACTGAGCGCTCCGCGCGCACGGCTATTGTTCAGTACACGTGCGCAACGCCATACAAGGTTCGATTACGACAAAAGAACCGCAAGGCAGCGGGAAGCCATTGCCTATTTCTGGACTCGACTGCAACATTGCTATCGCAGTGCACACAAAGTTCACACGCGATGCACGACAACAAATCTCAAAGAAGGAGAAAGAGAGCGAGAGAGAGAGAGATGGACCATCCATGCATCGCTAGCCTACACATGACCAGTAACGGCTAGTACAGTAATTGTGTAAGGGACCATCCATGCATCGCTAGCCTACACATGACCAGTAACGGCTAGTAACAGCAGTAACCCGAAGATTCATCCATCCATCTCTAGACTACATATGGCTACTAGATACCAGTACAATAATTGTGTAAGGAACCATCCATGCATGCATCGCTAGATAGCGATTATGCATGAATGCTAAAGACCAGTAACAGCGATAATCCGAAGAATAAACCATCCATCTCTAGACTACATATGACTGCTAAAGACCAGTAACGGTAATTGTGTAAGGGACCATCCATGCATCGCTGGACTATACATGAATGCCAAAGACTAGTCACCGTAATTTTGTGAGGGAGCATCCAACCATGCCTCGCTGGACCACACATGAATGCTAAAGTCCATGTAACAGCAATAACCCGAGGAACAGACAATACATTCATCTCTAGACTACATATGACTACTATACAGACTAGTAACAGCAATCGTGTAAGAAACCATCCATTCGCTTCCTTAATAATAGACGACTACTAGACGTAGGCACATCGATTTCGCGAGGAACCACCAATCTATTGGCGGACTAGATGCGTTCTGTATATAGATGTTAGTCACAGCGATCAACAACCCTCATCACGCCGTGCATGCCTTGCAGCCGCGCCGTTGCCGCTTCACATTCGTCTGCTACGGTCGCGTTAGCGCCAAGCTCAGGAAAGCGCACGCGCAATTACGCCGGCAGATAAGTCCGAAATAATTGGCACATGTGTCAATACTAACTTAATTGAAACAAATTTCCTCGCTTCGAATGCACTATTAGGGCCCGGCTCGAATTCAAATTAAAAACAGAGCATCTCCTGTAAGAAACTCATCCCCCCCCCAATCTCCCCACCTCAACTTTCATCCGAGCAAACGACGATACATGACGACTCCGACAAAGCATAAATTGCATTTATTAACTATACACCGGGTATTTATAACCCGAGAGAATCAGCGGCAAAATTTCTCCCCCATTTTTTCCATCTATAGAGATTCAGATGGCATAGCGGCTTCTTTTAACAAAACTAATTATTGAAAATTCGCGCAGCAAAATGCCATCTGTCAGACAGTGACTGACAAAACGGGCGCAAATAACAGCAAAGCGTAGAATAACGAGCCAGGCTTTTTCGCGTCTGCGGCAAAAAAAAAACTGATATGATCTGCCAAACAGAAAACGTCTGCATGGCCGGCATTTCTGGATAGGGGTAACACAATCAATTAACATGCAGCGCGTGCTGCGTAGTTGACTAACGCCAACACGAATTGTTTGCATCGTCAGCAGGAGCAGCAGCATCCCTCAAGCATGATCGGCAGCACTGCTTGTCTGAATGCTAGTCCCTCGTACAATGCACCTTTCAACGTACCGCCAACAACTGCATGCGCCTTATTTCTATTAGCTTCACTGCTGATAACAGTGGCGACGCTGATATTTATGCTGCCTGCGTTAACAACCGATTCCGTATAAGTCGTTGTTAGAATCGCCGACTGACACGAGCATACACATAACCAGTGTCGCAGAGCTACAGCGCTCGTCCGAGAATTACTGCTCCTCTGCTATTGTTACTGCTGCTATGCGAGACGACCACAAATGTTCGGCCCTTGGACGACATTTGGCCGCGCTCGTGCCTCGATCGCAGGCTCTGCTGCTGGCAGAGAAGATTACGAACTCTTACAACTTCGTACGGCAATTACAGCGTTGCGCATCTACACAGTTTAACGCGCATGCGCATCATGCTCTGCTTGCCATCGCGGTAAGGCGAGACAGCTGGACAAATGGTAAAATACATCCGAAGTTACGCTCTGGGAAGATTTGATTAAAGCCCGCGGTGTGTCGGCGCAAGTCCTCGGTGTGATTGCGAGCTGTCACGTCAATGAGCAATAACGTGTCTCGGCGATGATGCAGGCACGCTCTCTACCCTGTTATACTCACCACGTCCACCCATCTCTCCTTGTCACTTGGGCTCCCCCCGTTTCTCTCTCTCTCTCTCTCTCTCTCTCTCTCTCTCTCTCTCTCTCTCTCTCTTGCTTTATCTCACCCCTTCTCTCTCTCGCTGTCTCTCCCTCTCTTGCTTTATCTCACCCTCTCTCTCTCTCTCTCTCTCTCTCTCTCTGTCTCTTTATTTCTTTCGCGCTCTTTCTTTCTTTCTTTCTTTCTTTCTCTCTCTCTCTCTCTCTCTCTCTCTCGTTCTCTTTCTCTCTTTCTCGTTCTTTTTTCCCCTTCTCTCTCTTCTTCACGCTCGCTTGCACTCAAGCACAGCCTTTCGCGTTCTCATCATCTTCACGCCTCTCACTAGAGCAGTAACATTTTCTACATTCACGACGAGCTGATATTTCTTATTTTTTCGCCGACCTACGTCATCGCGCCTCGCAAAGCAATATTTGTGTCCTCGACATTTTTTATCTGCATAATAAACATTTCCGAGAAGAAAATTTTGCCTCATAATGATGTTTGACGATATGTGATATTCTTCTCCGGCGCGCATATATGCCCCCACCCCGCGCGCGCGCACGCTATCTCCCATCTCTCTCCCGCGCGCACCCGTGGGATCAGCACAAAGCCACATTTATGAGCGCGCACGGCCGACGAGCGCCGCTGCCTGCGCTGATCAATCTATATAGCTGCTATACGCGTCGCTGGTCGGCGGCCCGCATTCACGACAGCGGCAGTAATTAAACCCGTAACTCGTTATCGTCAAAAATAAATTACGCATCGCGCTCTCGCTCGCTCGCTCGCTGATTCATCAGACACGCAGACGATTCGGCGTTGTTGTTGCAAGAAACGCTGGGAAGAGCGTGCGCGCGAGGGGGGGGAGGGGGTGAGCTGAGATTCGTGACGTAATGAAATCACAACTCATTGCGCAAAGTGCGAAGCATTTGCGTGGAAAATTGCAGAAACTGATGAATTTTTTAGACGAAATTGACAAAAAAATATGAATATGAATGACAGTGGTTCGTATACCGCTTTCCGCAGAGCGGTTTCAGTGCCACTGATTGATTCCAGGGTAATAACCCGCGTACGAAAAACATTTACTACTAACGATTTTCTACGCTAAGGATTTCCTCTAAATGAAACGTAACCTACTTCCAAAGACTGGAACAACATTAACGGCTGCCAAAAATAATATTACGCGAGGTTTAAAATTACTGGGTAAACCTCCGGCAGTGAAATGATGCCCTTTCACCCATCTATGTTTACAAATTGTCATTTATTTTCCACACACAACATCAGCGGCTGATTGCAAACGGAAAACAACCGTTTCGACCGTGCTGTCAGAATGTAGGAAAAATCCACCACTCGCCCCGGCAGTTTTAAGTGGTTCCCGGACGAGCAATCCGACAAGCCGAGGCTAGGATCTTACACAATTTATCGGACCCACGCCCGAGCTCTATCTCAATCAATCACAATCTGCGCAAAGCCGCGTCTCTCAGCCACCTTCGCGAGAGACCGCGCGACTCGCGGAAAGTTTGTGGGCGCGCACAATAAGCCGCGGCATCCCGGATCGAAATGAGTTCTGCCACTCGGACGAGATCCGGACTCAATTATGTCTCCGCTCCGATGTCGTCATTAGCAGCCCCGGGGGCCACTCGAAACAGTCACGATTATCGCCACATACACACACACAGACTCATCATAATTAGAGGCGGGCGGAATGCAGCCGCCGCTGCTGCTGCCGCACGCGCGCATCGGCACAACACAGGCGTTCAGGCGGTGACCAGCACAAGCCGAGTGGCCGTTACTGGATAATTTTTGATGTGGGATCAAATTTTCAAAGTCAACTACATCTGCTCACCACGCTATTATTTTCATAACATATAAAAAGAGTGGTGGTGCAGCGATGGCAACAAAATAAATCCATTTATTTCCACATTACAATTGTGACACAGCAAACCCAGCGTCTTGTGTCAGGTTTAGTAACTAAATAGACCAACAATGGAAGGAATAACGACAGATGCGGTGAGCTAGACATATCGCACGCTATGTCTAATATATAGTGACAAGCTGGCACGTGATAGACAGAAAAGCGTAAGCAGAGCTTAACTTTTGCTTGACAGCCAATGTTCCATGTAGTGAATGCAATAGAAGTAGCTTTTTATATAGATAGCTTCAGTACGTGTGTGTATTGTATTATGCCCACATGACACTTACCTGCTGTGTTGTATGCTAGTATTTGCACGCGTAAAATTGCATGTAACATGTACGTTTTTGACGGGCATGTTATGCTACAGCCCAGCTTTACACAATGAAAGCATTCTGAATTACAAGCAGTACATACAGCGTCGCGTGTACTGTGTAAATAGTTGTGTTGTCTTATGTACATTTAGTTGTAATGTACGCGCGGCATCTGTCACTTTAGACTTAGCCGGGGCGCTGTCGTTGTGCGTTGTAGACGCATTTTATCTGGTAGCGCAGCAATAATGTGCGCAAATGTACAGTCTTGGTGTCTGTACCGCGAATATAATTCACACTAATATAACATATATGGTTGTGTAGTATGAACATATGTATATATCTATACTGTATACCATAAAACCATGAATATATTATGTATAAATATATATTAATGATTTTAGGGTATGTGAACGCAACCGTACTACTCGGGGGGGGGGGGGCCTTGACACACATGAATGCACGTACTACAGCGCATGATCCCATTGAAGACGGGGGGAGGGGCATTCGACTCTAGTAAGTAAAGCCGGCAATTTGTGGGGAATTGTTCGGTATCAGCTGGGAGGCCGGATTACTACTATGGACAAGCAAGTGATATTGCAAGCCGGAGACGCGCATTAGATGCGCGCGCGGGAAAGAGTTGGACAAATGTTTGCACTATAGCGGAAGCCAAGAGGCAAAGCAGCGCAACATGGCTTCAAACGAAAATGAGAGATGGCAAAATATCTCATCGACGAAGCAGCGCAAGCTCTTAGAGCCAACGATTTCTGTAGCGGCAGCAGCTACGAGGACAGCTTTTACCGTGGCATTATACCCTCTGAATCATGCATCACACGGCTTTACGTCTGCAATTATTTTTGTTAAATATAAAGTTTTATTGGCGGTGATACGCGGAGCCGCGGCCATGTTTAAAACATGTGGCCTCTCTCGCTCACTTTCTTTCTCTCTCTCTAGCAGGCAAGCAGCAAGTAAGCAGGCAAACAAGGCGAACCGGGGGCGGCGATAGAAACGGTCGAAGCAAGAAGCTGAGACGACGCCACGATGCCGATCAGAAAAGCATTGAAGCACGTCTCAATGCAGCACGACGACACGCGCGACACAATCATGTACGGTGGAGGGGGGATATATAGCGAACGACATCCGTGCGACCTACACTGCAGTGTGTACGCATTACTGTAACATTCTGGGTGGCGTAGGCGAATCGCGTTTTGTTAGAGATCAGCATAATTATATACACTGCGCATCACACTGCATTATCAAAGTTCGCTTTTAACAGCATGATCATCATGCCGCCAGAATAGTAAACATGTGAGATGAAGACGCACAAGTACGGATGTACTGTCGATTTATATATAGGTGGGCGGATATCCCGATAGCATGCTGTGTAATATCGCACGAATCCGTATACAAACGTTCGCGATTCGCGAATTTCTAAAACACAAGTGGAACAACACGAGTTGCCCACTATGAGTAGAGAAAGGAGTCGGCAACTGTGGATGCGCACGTGGCAATGATAAATAGAATTATTCACTAATTTTCCAGCAAATGTTAGAAATTACTATTGTGACTATAGCAAAGGGACTCGCTTTAACAGTCGCTTAACAAACCACGTATAACAATTCCGGGTTATTTTTGTTATGCGAATAAATCGTTGCTTGACTATCAGTATCGATTATCAACTTCACGCGGGTATATATCACTTATTATGACTATACATGACTTGTTATTATATGTTAAGAAGTAAAGTAAAACAACAACAAACACAGTACAATTGTCAACATTCGTGTTGTCGCAGAATGCAATAATCAAGTCCACTCCCGAACCTAAAATAGCATTTATAGCTAGTATAACATCTACCACATGACTGCACAGGCGAATCGAGGCAGAGTATCATTTTAGCTACAACTACGCAACATATAAATAACGGTAACGATGTTGAGTAGCTTATCAGTATTGCGCGCGTTATTAGATGGCTACGTAAAGCTTCACCTGGACTAGCGTGGTTAAGAAGCCCTAGATTGGCAGTAAGCGTAAGCTGAAACGGTGCAAGCCCATGTATTAACGTCCCGGAAAACGTTGGCATCAAAGAAAACGCAGTACGCAGTAACGGTAATTTGACTGGAAACTACCATATACTACAGCAGCAACAATTACGCCATATCTGATATCTATACTTGAGTATCGAAGCACGTAAAAGCAAATATCGTGGGCAGGCACTGCGGTGCGTGGCCGTTAAAATGTTTATCGCCGCGCCCCAATCAGCGCACGCGCGCAGAAATCATATCAAAACGCATCAATTGATCAACAATCAATCAATCAGCAGCGGCGGCATCGATCCCTACGGTACTGTAGAGGTGTTCGGCCGGCGCGACCACGTACGGTAGAGACGACTCATGCAGGAACATTGTTTATCGCGGCTGCGGTGTGGAATCATCATTCCGTTAGTTAGTCATCTTCCCAGCAAATGTTGTCGCGACAATGTGAGGGACCATCCATGCATCGCTAGCCTACACATGAGCACTAACGACTAGTAACAGCAATAACCCGAAGATTCATCCATCCATCTCTAGACTACATATGACTACTAGATACCAGTACATGCAGTAATTGTGTAAGGGACCATCCATGCATGCTATGTCCTACACATGACCAGTAACGGCTAGTAACAGCAGTAACCCGAAGATTCATCCATCCATCTCTAGACTACATATGGCTACTAGATACCAGTACAATAATTGTGTAAGGAACCATCCATGCATGCATCGCTAGATAGCGATTATGCATGAATGCTAAAGACCAGTAACAGCGATAATCCGAAGAATAAACCATCCATCTCTAGACTACATATGACTGCTAAAGACCAGTAACGGTAATTGTGTAAGGGACCATCCATGCATCGCTGGACTATACATGAATGCCAAAGACTAGTCACCGTAATTTTGTGAGGGAGCATCCAACCATGCCCTCGCTGGACCACACATGAATGCTAAAGTCCATGTAACAGCAATAACCCGAGGAACAGACAATACATCCATCTCTAGACATATATATGACTACTATACAGACTAGTAACAGCAATCGTGTAAGAAACCATCCATTCGCTTCCTTAATAATAGACGACTACTAGACGTAGGCACCAGGGAAAAAATACACGGGGGCTCGGGGCGATTTACCCCGAAATGCCAAAAGAGCCCCGGAAATGCCCAAAAGAGCCCCGTAAATTTGCATAGACTTCAATGCAAACCAAATTTTAGAGTGCTATTTTCATGCACGCGGCTTGAAAAGTAGCCCCGAAAAATTAATTAAAATTTTTCCCTGGTAGCACATCGATTTCGCGAGGAACACCAATCTATTGGCGGACTAGATGCGTTCTGTATATAGATGTTAGTCACAGCGATCAACAACCCTCATCACGCCGTGCATGCCTTGCAGCCGCGCCGTTGCCGCTTCACATTCGTCTGCTACGGTCGCGTTAGCGCCAAGCTCAGGAAAGCGCACGCGCAATTACGCCCGCAGATAAGTCGAAATAATTGGCACATGTGTCAATAACTAACTTAATTGAAACAAAATTTCCTCGCTTCGAATGCACTATTAGGCCCGGCTCGAATTCAAATTAAAAACAGAGCATCTCCTGTAAGAAACTCATCCCCCCCCCCCCAATCTCCCCACCTCAACTTTCATCACGACAAACGACGATACATGACGACTCCGACAAAGCATAAATTGCATTTATTAACTATACACCGGTATTTATAACCCGAGAGAATCAGCGGCAAAATTTCTCCCCATTTTTCCATCTATAGAGATTCAGATGGCATAGCGGCTTCTTTTTAACAAAACTAATTATTGAAAATTCGCGCAGCAAAATGCATCTGTCAGACAGTGACTGACAAAACGGCGCGCAAATAACAGCAAAGCGTAGAATAACGAGACCAGGCTTTTTCGCGTCTGCGGCAAAAAAAAAACTGATATGATCTGCCAAACAGAAAACGTCTGCATGGCCGCATTTCTGGATAGGGGTAACACAATCAATTAACATGCAGCGCGTGCTGCGTAGTTGACTAACGCCAACACGAATTGTTTGCATCGTCAGCAGGAGCAGCAGCATCCCTCAAGCATGATCGCAGCACTGCTTGTCTGAATGCTAGTCCCTCGTACAATGCACCTTTCAACGTACGCCAACAACTGCATGCGCCTTATTTCTATTAGCTTCACTCGCTGATAACAGTGGCGACGCTGATATTTATGCTGCCTGCTTAACAACCGATTCCGTATAAGTCGTTGTTAGAATCGCCGACTGACACGAGCATACACATAACCAGTGTCGCAGAGCTACAGCGCTCGTCCGAGAATTACTGCTCCTCTGCTATTGTTACTGCTGCTACCAACTATTGCTGCTACTGGTGTTACTACTGCTGCCTACCATTGCTGCTACTGGTGTTACTACTGCTGCCTACCATTGCTGCTACTGGTGTTACTACTGCTGCCTACCATTGCTGCTACTGGTGTTACTGCCGCTCCTACCATTGCTGGCCTACTTGGTGTTTACTGCTGCTGCCTGCCATTGCTGCTACTGGTGTTACTGCTGCTGCCTACCATTGCTGCTACTGTGTTACTACTGCTGCTACCATTGCTGTACTGGTGTTACTGCCGCTGCCTACCATTGCTGCTACTGGTGTTACTACTGCTGCCTACCATTGCTGCTACTGGTGTTACTGCCGCTGCCTACCATTGCTGCTACTGGTGTTACTGCTGCTGCCTACCATTGCTGCTACTGGTGTTACTGCTGCTACTGTTGTTACTACTGCTACTGCTATTTAATAAGCGATTCTGATATTGTAGAACGATCTTTGTGTGTTTAATTGTGGTCTTTTACATCAGTACTCTCACACAAGCACAGATTATTCATGTTATGACACGGAAATCAATGTATGTAGCTGCCCTATTGAGGTCAAAAAGGCCACTGGACAACTGCTCTTCGCACATCAATTGTGCATTTCAACGTATTACTAACTCCATACAATAAATCTCGTGCGATGAATCTATTTAAACAAAATGTCAGCACCGACACAAAAAATTGGTTTCTCATTGCGACTCTAAAAATATCCAGAATCTGCCATTTTTGAAACTCACTCTCATTCAGGATGCGGTCATATACTTTGCACACTGACAATACATTCTCTCGGCGTAACTTTACATACTGAGCTTAGAGAGCATAATATGTCAGGCCGTTGAGGCTTGACTATTGATTGCGCGGTACCCTCCCAGCGGCCCCAAATGCATTATAGTATGTTACCCCCCAAATTCCATCTGAAGCTTGGCCCCTTATCATTGTGACCTTCAATCGACCCTACCTATCCGTCGGAGCGAGATATCCGCTTCCTCTTAGATTTAGCTGCTAAATCGGTCAAGTTAGAGCATTTTCCAGGTGATTACCACGCGGGCGCGCCTGACTCTGCGGTACTTCGTCGCTAAGCACGTCTTTCATAACGTCCCATCACAAATAGATCGATGAAATTATCAACCAGAGCCGCCCATTAATCGTACTAGGTGGATATGTGACCTTGTCATCTCTTCTGACTGCCCTCCTAGGCTACATCATACTTAATATGAACGCCGTCTGGGAAGCCACTTGGATTTCTGTGTCTCTTGTTTATTATTTATTGACGCGCAGACGAACGGGCAGACGTACTGATGCTCTATTCCATTCTACAATCAGAAGTTGATCGTGTCAGACAAGCCAAACACGAGAGAAATCAGTTGCTGATTCGAAATGCCAGTGAGTCGTTCTGACATGCTAGGTAGCAAGCAACAATGTCCCCGTGACTAAATTGTTGAATTTAATGACAATAGTTTCAGGCGTCACACTGAAATAAACCGGTACGTTTGAAGTCGAACATTCTTGATTATGTTTACCGTGTATCAAGTTTATCAATTAGTATGTACCAGTATTACAAATAAGTTTATTATGGTAACTTAATCCGAATAATATCAACTGAGTTTAATAGGTTATCTCCGATTCGTCTACTCGTACTGCCTGCATTACTATTGCGCGCATGTACAGGATTTTACCTGGTGTATTTATCCGGATGTAATAATTATTGTACCCGGTTTATATTAGGAGTATTTCGTATGACGTTACTTCTGCCTGCATTCACGTAGCTCTAGCAGCGCCTCGACTGCCAATATCCGACCCAGCTAGCAATCACTACACGTGCCTGCATTCCGGCCGCTGGCCATCTATAGCCTATACGTGCGCTGCTATATATACCTATGCTAGCGCTGACACTTCTGCTGTACCTCACAACACACGAACCCCACAATCCTTACAATGTACCTCACAAACACACGAACCCCACAATCCTTACAATGTACCTCACAAACACACGAACCCCACAAACCTTACAATGTACCTCACAAACACACGAACCCCACTAGCCGTAGCAGGACCCACAACAGCAGTAGTATAGCCGTAGCAGGACCCACAACAGCAGTAGCCGTCGCAGCATCACCACCGACGACAGCATTATAGAAGCAGTAGTAGTAGCAGCGACAGTTTCAGTATCAGTTGCAGTCGCAGCAGCAGTCTCATCAGAGGCAGGAGCAGCTGCAGTGGCAACAGCAGCAGCAGCAGCAACAGCAGCAGCAGCAAATCCCTCGGAAACGAAACTGGAAAATCACCCTGGCTGCCCACTGCTTAGCCAGATACAAATCCCTACCTGATGATAAGGGAAAGTGTCTGGCGGGGTGTGATGAAAAAGAGAAAGTAGAACACCTGCTACTATGCTGTCCGATATACGATAAACAACGAAATGAAGTGTGTGGCTCAAAAGATATCTTAGAGCTTCTCAATGACAACCCCGCCAAAGTGCTAAAGTTCCTCGAGAGGATAGGCCGCCTGGCCGCATCTGAGCTCTGACGATCCGCATCACAGCCACTGGGAGAGCAGACTACAGATGAGGCAGCAGTAACAGCAGCAACAGCAACGGTAGCAGCAGCGCGAACAGCAGCACCAGTAACAGCACCAGCAGTCGCAGCAGCACCAGTAACAGCACCAGCATTGGCAGCAGCACCAGTAACAGCACCAGCAGTGGCAGCAGCAGCAGCACCACCAGCAGCAACGCCTTTGTGGGAATCGAACCGCTGGGCTCAATCACGCAAGCCCGGGGCACCGGCACCAAGCTCTAAACCCATCCCTGCGCCTTGTGCCAACTACAAACACGAATATTAGCAGCGAGAGGGGAAAAACGCATTCTCGCTCAGCAGATACGGTGTTGCACAGAAACACCCACCTGTGTACACACACACACGCACACACTCCCACAGACACACATGCACACGAACACACGCACGCACGCACGCACACACGCGCGCACACAACGGGCTAACTCTCGGTGAGCGCAGAATCAACCTCTTATTATGCTTATTATGCTTATTATGCTTACTACTGCTTATTATGCTTATTATGCTTACTACTGCTTATTATGCTTATTATGCTTACTACTACTTACTACTGCTTACTACTGCTTATTATGCTTATTATGCTTATTATGCTTATTATGCTTACTACTGCTTATTATGCTTATTATGCTTACTACTACT
>NW_014577118.1:326569-334331 GCF_000485595.1 Priapulus caudatus | reverse complement strand
CCTCTCTCTCGCTCTCTTCTCTCTGCTCTCCTCCTCTTCTCTCTCTCTCTCTCTCTCTCTCTTGCTTTATCTCACCCTCTCCCCCCCTCTCTCTCTCTCTTTTCTCTCTCTCACTCTCTCTCTCTCTCTCTCTCTGTCTCTCTTATTTTTCTTTCGCGCCTCTTTTCTTTCTTTCTTTCTTCTTTCTCTCTCTCTCTCGTCTCTCTCTCTCGTCTTTTTTCCCTTCTCTCTCTTCTTTCACACGTCTGCTTGCACTCAAGCACAGCCTTTCGCGTTCTCATCATCTTCCGCCTCTCACTAGAGCAGTAACATTTTCTACATTCACGAGCAGAGCTGATATTCTTATTTTTCGCCGCCGACGACGTCATCGCGCCTCGCAAAGCAATATTTGTGTCCTCGACATTTTTTATCTGCATAATAAACATTTGACGAGAAGAAAATTTTGCCTTCATAATGATGTTGACGATATGTGATATTCTTCTCCGGGCGCGCATATATCCCCCCACCGCCGCGCGCGCACGCTATCTCCCATCTCTCTCCCGCGCGCACCCGTGGGTCAGCCCAAAGCCACATTTATGAGCGCGCACGGCCGACGAGCGCCGCTGCCTGCGCTGATAATCTATATAGGCTGCTATACGCGTCGCTGGTCGGCGGCCCGCATTCACGTGACAGCGGCCAGTCAGTAATTAAACCCGGTAACTCGTTATCGTCAAAAATAAATTACCGCATCGCGCTCTCGCTCGCTCGCTCGCTCGCTGATTCATCAGACACGCAGACGCATTCGGCGTTTGTTGTTGCAGAAACCTGGGAAGAGCGTGCGCGCGCGAGGGGGGGAGGGGTGAGCTGAGATTCGTGACGTAATGAAATCACAACTCATTGCGCAAAGTGCGAAGCATTGCGTGGAAATTGCAGAAACTGTATGAATTTTTTAGACGAAATTGACAAAAAAATATGAATATGAATGACAGTGGTTCGTATACCGCTTTCCGCAGAGCGGTTTCAGTGCACTGATTGATTCCAGAGGTAATAACCCGCGTACGCAAAAACATTTCACTACTAACGATTTTCTACGCTAAGGATTTCCTCTAAATGAAACGTAACCTACTTTCAAAGACTGGAACAACATTAACGGCTGCCAAAATAATATTACGCGAGGTTTAAAATTACTGGGGTAACCTCCGGCAGTGAAATGATGCACCTTTCACCCATCTACTGTTGTACAAATTGTCATTTATTTCACCACACAACATCAGCGCGCTGATTGCAAACGGAAAACAACCGTTTCGACCGTGCTGTCAGAATGTAGGAAAAACCACCAACTCGCCCGGCAGGTTTAAGTGGTTCCGACGCAGGCAATCGACAAGCCGAGGCTAGGATCTTACACAATTATCGACCCACGCCCGAGCTCTTATCTCAATCATCACAATCTAGCGCAAAAGCCGCGTCTCTCAGCCACCTTCGGCGAGAGACGCGCGCACTCGCGCGAAAGTTTTGTGGGCGGCGCACAATAAGCCGCGCGCATCCCGGATCGAAATGAGTTCTGCCACTCGGACGAGATCCGGACTCAATTATGTCTCCGCCTCCGATGTCGTCATTAGCAGCCCCGGGGCGCCACTCGAAACAGTCACGATTATCGCCACATACACACACACAGACTCATCATAATTAGAGGCGGGCGGGAATGCAGCCGCGCCGCTGCTGCGCACGCGCGCGCATCGGCACAACACAGGCGTTCAGGCGGTGACCAGCACAAGCCGAGTGGCCGTTACTGGATAATTATCGAGCGATAATCACGCTAATTTCATATTAATCAGCAAGTTTTACACACTTGATTTGGTAACCCCACCGCCGCGCGCGCAGTCGTTCCCCCTCCTCCTTCTCCCCCCCCCTTCCTGGGGCTCCTGTTCCATTTAGCTCGCGCTTCCCGTTCGCAGACGAGCAGCATCCGCCGATGCCTGGCTCCACCGCCGCTGCTACTGCTGCTGCCCTAATCAACTGACGAGTTAATGTAGACTGCCACCGGCGGTCGTTTCAGCTTCATCGATTCACCTGTCGTGTGATTTTGCGGTGCCCGGGTTAGACGGGTTCCGTGTCGTCGTGCGCGCAGAAGGAACCTCACAGAAAGAGCGAGTCAAGCGACTCGTGTGTCAGTCTAATGTCCGCTGGCTGTTAGGCGGGTAGTGGTCGGAAGAGCGCACTTTCCTGCGCTATATCAACATTGACCTTGATTCTAAATACAAATTACCCCGGCGCACAAAACCCCCGCTTTGCGCTCGATTCATCAGGTACGTTACCGTCACACTTATAATCTTACCATTAAAAGCATCTGTAATTCACCGGTAGCATTTCTGCACGCACGCACACAATGGCTGTTTGGCAATTTCCACAATGCCGACAGTTTAGAAAGCATCTTCTTTCTATCAGCTGCCATTTCTATAGAAGGCGGGCTGCTAATGTTCCACATATCCACCATCCCCCCAGCCAACGTCACCCGCAGCACGCCATCAGCAAAAGTAAGCGACTATTACATCAAGTCTATAACCTGTCTAACGTGCTCCCGAAACAGAATATAAGGGATCTAACCTCTGGCGGCAATGCAAGGACAACACCAATAGCGTCCTTTGTTCTGAGCGCAGACAACGCTGCGACTTGTGGTCATTATCCGTCAGTGTAATATTCCCTCCGTATCCTATTTCATAGACTAATTCGATGTAGCGTCACATTCTGTTTGCCGTCGCGGGTTCGTAAGAGGGCCGTGGTAAAAAAAGAAGCTAATCTATTGCACAAATAACAGATAATGATGCGACCCGGTAAACCGAATAGTTATTATTACATTGTTGGCATTACTGACACTGTACGCACATATGAATGGAAGAGGAAAGTGATCAATATTATTATTAATACATTACTATCGCCCCCATCACGACGCTACGAAAAAGGATATTTTTGTTCGGAATGTAGGCCACTGGCTTTTCTCCCTAGCCCCTTTGCCCTTCGTAGGCACGTATTCATATTTTAGAGGCGGGTCATAAATACTTCATGCTATCGTAGCTAATTGCCGCTAAGGTGTAATCAACGTTCGCACGCGAGTGTTTCGCGGCTGCCATCATCACACCTACAACAACACGGACGAACAATGGAGGAAGCCATGTGGCGGGCAAGGAAGGCTATTCTCGCTTGATAACACGCCTTATTGGCGCAGCACGGCGCAGCGCGGCGAGGGCAGGGGCGGCGCGAAAAACATCAAAGACATTGCGGCGAACCCCTCGCTAATTTAATCGCAGCGTCTCGGACTCGTTACCAAGCAGTTAACATGCAAAGCAGCGCTTCTTTGTGCGCCCACTGCCCGAACTCGGCGCGCGCTGCGACGTGTGGCCGCACAAAGCATCGCACATATAATTACCTGCCCGCACCGCAAAAATAACCTGATTAGCATGATTAACGCAATAAGTGCGAAAATGGTTTTCCGAGATCACAATGGCGCGTGTTTGAAGGACGCAGCGGCCGGGATGCAGAGCGGCTAGCTAGCAGCAGCAGCAGCAGCAGCAGCAGCAGCAGCAGCAGCAGCAGCAGCGCAGCGTATATTCCATTACGGACAGAAAAAAATGCGTGATTAAGTAATTATCACGACGAATTCGCTCTCGCCCGCAGCTGCCTTGCTGTGCGCGCGCGCTCTCAGTGCGACGAATAATAATTACTCTCAGTCAGTCTCTCGGGGGTGCGTTTTTGTGCGCGAGAAAAGCATGAACGAGAGACCGATCACCTGAGAATAACGTATTATCGCCCCGAGGTCATTATGAAGCCACACGTCGCGCGACGGAACTGACTTGTCTTATTGGTGATGAATGAAGCGCAATTCAGCATCCTAGCTCTCGCCTATTTCCGCAAAGCAGTCGCATAGAGAGTGGCATAATGCGGTGGCGAGCCGCCAGTGTTTGCAGAACACAGAACCCGAGTCGTATTAGCACGAGATGCGGGTTTCGATGACCGCTGCGTTGCTTGTTACGGCGTAACTTCGTTTTATTCATGAAATTTATAATTATGTCGTGTTTATCTAGTAGAGGTGTCCTCACTCTATTGACTTGTAACATTTTTAAATATGATAAAGCTTGAATATGATATGATGAATTTGAATTTGAATGAATTTGAATATGATAAAGCATTTAAATATGATAAATGTTGTTAAGAACACATTTTCTAAAAGTGTCATATATACGCCCGTATGTAAAATCAGTCCTTAAGTAGACAGTCAGTTTCCCCGCGTACGTTAACAGGTAAGACAGTAAGGTAACAGGTAGACAGCCGGTAACGGCCAGTGTAAGGTCTATCGCTGTACTGTACTTGCAATCCATATGTCAAGTAGGTGTACCATACTGAGGCTGTTTCGACTTTCAAGGGCCATCCTTAAAAAATTATGTTTGCTGTCCTCCGACCGACCCACGAAAATAGCCGCGACCCAAAAGTTTTTTGTTTTTTTTACATTCCTCATAGTTACGACTGAAACACAAAGCATGTGTGGCAAACATGAGGACAGACTTAAAATAACTATTATGCCTCACACAAAAAACCTACCTACCTATACCCACTTAAAAAATCATGGGTCGGGGGACAGCAAACATAGAATTTTTTAAGGATGGCTGGGTGCCGTTAGCAAACTGCTGCTATTGTGACGTGACGCAAGACTTTGTTTTTATCTTCTGACACCATGTTATGTTTGATGCTCACACATGTGCAAAGTCAACGCAGATATCTTTTTAGAATAACTCGTTTTATTTGCTTTTACACCATGCGTGCATACCACGCGACACACCCCTCTCTTCTCGACGCGACGTCTGCCGGTCATATACCATTAGAGAGAGAAAGAGAGA
Source organism: Priapulus caudatus (assembly GCF_000485595.1). Lineage (NCBI taxonomy): Eukaryota > Metazoa > Priapulida > Priapulimorpha > Priapulimorphida > Priapulidae > Priapulus > Priapulus caudatus. Next base: position 329,463 of record NW_014577118.1, on the reverse strand, counting down.
GACAGAGACAGAGACAGAGCCAGAGAGATGGCTGGGAAGAACTGCATGCACAGGAAATTGGCGCCAACTCCAACGAGCAGCTGACTACCTAACGCTGGTTCTATCACTACGCAGTTGTTTCATGTCACATCTCTTACATCATCATCATCATCATCATCATCATCATCATCATCATCATCATCATCATCATCACCGTGCCCTCGGCAGCACATTTCCATCCAGGTCTTTTCACACAGCACACGCCACGCACCGGCGGCTGCTATCACGCTGCTGGTTAGTGCATGGTCGCATTACATATGCAATTTATGCCGACGGTCGCGGAGATGGGACGGACGCAAGTCGACTTTTAATTCGGCTGCGGAAATTACCAGGCAGTTTAATGCGAAAATAACAGCGAGAAACCGGAGGACAGACACGGCGATGCCCGCAGACGCGGACACCTGCGCCGCCATCTCCAGATATTCGAGCATTGTCTCTCTCGTCTGCCGGCCGGCCGCCCGCCCGCCCGACCGACCCGCGCGCCTCTATTACGTCCGATCAGGAGTAATTACAGGGGAAAAAATGGCACGAGCGAATGAGATTTGCGCATTTTATTTGCGAGATTTACGCATTTTACGAGATTTAAGTCTACCTGCGGTTTTATTACGTGTAACACAACAATGGCACGCTCAAATGTTACCTTGAGCATGCAACCTGACTCATCCATAATCCCTAAATTTTCTCCGTACACGCAATCACGATTCAGAGATACTTACTCAAATGTACGATGCTGTTTACGATGATCACCGACGTTCTAGAACCTATTATTCAACTCGGAATTTAAACTAAAGGTTACGCAGTCGCAGCTCCACCTACCGCATCTTATAATCTAGCTTAAGACTGGCCTTCGCTGGTGGGCACGACTCTCGCAACAAACAGCCCAACGATTTCTGGCAACGCGCCAGAATCCATACGCGTATTGTGGTGGTATGCTAATGTACGCTTAAATGAGCCGGCGAAGGCGGGGCTCGCGGCTGATATAGTTAAATTCACGATCAATTTACATTTTCAGCCGTTGTCACGTGAAATAAAGCCGTCTTTGTGCACGCCGGATCAAGTGATGGCGAGCGGTCATGCGATCCATTAATTATTTATTTTATTTTAGGATCACTGAAAAACAAGCGGCGCGTTTTTTTTCCACGACGCCGTGCGACAACAGCGAGCGCTAGTGACACGGTCGGTTGTCGCAGCTGCATCGACCGCGACATGTGAGAGTCGCCTTCGTCCATCATTTTTTTCTTTGTTAGCAAATGTTTCGCGTGCTTTGCGGGGGAGAATCGGTTGTAGAGTGTCTGCCGCACCCCTCACCCACCCACACACCGCAACCACCCACTCGTGTCCACCTGCCTGATAAGCTCTCGCTGCACCCGCCTCCTCCTCCTCGCTATATACTGCCCACACCTACCAGCCCCTCTTCATGGCTCGTACTCCGCTCTGTCACCTGCGTCTGCGACACTCCCCACCCCCACCCACCCTTTTGTGTGTTATACTACCGCCACTCACACCAATCTCTCTTTTCTAACCCCGCTCGGGAAGCTACTGCCCTCACACCAAACCCCACCCCCACCCGCATGCTATCCCTCATTCCCGTTAACCCTTTTCGTTTCACTGCGCGTTCGTTCATTAATTAATAACACGTCTGTGATAATGCACTACATAACAAAGCTTAATCATAATTAATTATACATCGTGTGCAAGCCGAGGATTATATCATACACTGTTCTGACGTGCGATAGCATGGGGCATTACCTCGCTTAAACTCTTGCCCATAGGTAACTAGTAGATGCATTATAAATGATTGCAATGAATCACCTTGAATGGCATCACGTGTGTTAAACAAGAAAATTAATTTCAATATCACGTCAAGTGGTCACTGCTGGTACTTATGGTGGCGTCTCGTCGTGCGAGATTTTATTGAATTTCATTGCCGCTGCAGAATGCAAACTCGGCACGTCGCGCCTGCGCGGATATGCACACACTTGACGAACAAGTAACTTCTGCAACGATGACTCTGTGAAACAGGACGCTCATGTCTTCCTGCCGCTGCACTACTGAAAGCAACCTTTGAACGCAGTCATCTTCTTCACACACGCTCGTACGCACGCGCACACACGCGGAATTGAAGTAGCCGTTTTTTTTTCGCTGTTGACTTTTAGAGAAGCTTAGAGCAAAGCCAAACTGTGTGACAGGGAAAAGCTTACGGTTCTTGTGTGGCTATAATTCAGGAAATCTCGTGAATTGCTCGAGACATTGTATGCCAACCGGTTTGACACGAACACGAGCCCGCGAGGCAGCACGACGCGCACACAATTTCTGGATGCCTGTGCGGACTTAAAAAAAATACCGACCGCCCGGATGATTAGCGGTAATTCCAAAAAAACATATCGAGGATGAATATCCTGGCTAGAATACCCGGAGACTTGTCCGTATGCACACACGAACGCACCTGAAACAACAGTGTCGCGACCGCCATTGTTCGTGGAATACGGAAACCCCATCACCTCTGTCAATTGTTAGCGCGTTACAATCAATATATAGGAGCGGAAAATTGACAGGCGGGGCGAGCGCGCGCACGCCAACACAGCAGAGTCGGGTCACACCGTCTGTGCGCCCTTATGCACCTAGCTGCTGCTGCTGGAGGCACATGCAGATACATGGCGTCATCAACGGAAAGCATGCGCGTGAATGCACCTACTTCTACTCAAGCAAATCATGCGCGTATATATATACATATATATATCAAGAGCGGATAATACCTAGAGTGTACAACGGAAAAAAGGGAAAATAGTGCTATTTCACGACTACATTATTCTACTTTGCCTGCGAGTCTAGAATAATTTCATGGTATTGCATTA
>NW_014577118.1:321671-326550 GCF_000485595.1 Priapulus caudatus | reverse complement strand
ACTACTGCTTACTACTGCTTATTATGCTTATTATGCTTACTACTGCTTATTATGCTTATTATGCTTATTATGCTTACTACTGCTTATTATGCTTATTATGCTGCTTATTGCGAGGGGCAGAGGTACCACAGAGACCTCGCTACGCCACGTCCTTGCGTCATCACCGGGGGAAAGCGATGACGTCACTAGCAGAGCGGAGGCGGCCGACTCGCTCGCTGTTTCCGTATTCAGCGCGTTTAGCGGCCGCGTTGTCGTAAACCTATAAACGTGCCGACGACAGAAGCAGTTCTAAGGATCATGGCCGCGCGTGATTGTCTTTCCGAAATTGTCGCAAAAACGCAGTAAAATGCGTCGAACACCGCAACGCTGGTGTGAACGCGCAGTAGCCGATCTCTGTCTTCTCCCCCTCCTCCCTCTCCTCATCCTCCCCTCCTCCTCATCTTCCTCCTTCTCCTCCTCTCCCTCCTCCGTCATGAACTGTTCTATTACCAGAGAGATGAGAGAGAGAGAGAGAGAGAGATGGGGGGAGGGAGGGGAGAGATGAGGGATGGGGAGGGAGGAGGGAGGGAGAGAAGGGAGGGGGAGGGAGGGCGGGAAGGGAGGCGAGAGGAGGAGGGAGGGAGGGAGGCAGGGATTAGGGAGGGGTGGGAGAAAGGAGAGAGAGAGAGGAGACACATGAGAGAGCAGAGAGAGAGACCCAGAGACAAGAGAAGAGAGGAGCGAGAGAGAGAGAGAGAGAGGGATCGCCGCGCGTGAGAGAGAGGACTGAGAGACGAGAGAGGAGAGAGAGAGAGACAGATGATGAGAGAGGGAGAGATGAGAGAGAGAGAGAATGAAGGATGAGAGAGTGGAAAGATGAGATAGGAGAGGAGAGAGGAGAAGCAAATGTGGCGAGAGAGGCCACATTTTTAAACATTGCCGCGGTCGCGTATCACGCAATAAACGTTTATATTTATCAACATAATTGTTCAGACGTAAAGCGTGTGATCTGAATGATTCGAGGGGATAATGCCACGGTAAGCTGTCTACGTAGTGCTGCGTAAGATCGTACGGGCTTCTAAGAGCTTCGCGCTGCTTCGCTCGATGAGACATTTTGCCATCTCTCATTTTCGTTTGAAGCCATGTGCGCTGCTTTGCTCTCCGGTTCGCTATAGGTGCAAATTTGTCATCTGTTCGCGCTGGCGATCTAATGCGGTCTCGGCTTGCAATATACTGGCTTGTCATAGTAGTAACGGCCGGCCCAGCTGATACGAACATTCCCCCACAAATTGCCGGCTTTATTATAGAGTCAGATGCCTCCCCGCCCCGTCTTCAATGGAGGGTTCATGCGTGAGTACGTGATTCATGCTGTGTCTAAGGCCCCCCCCGAGTTAGTAGGTTGCGTGCACATAACCTAAAAATCATGTATTTATATTTAATAATATATTATCGGTTTTATGGTGACAGATTAGATAATATAGGATATGTGCCATAGTGGCATCACACAAACCATATATGTTATATTAGTGTGATTATATTCGCCGTACAGCAGCCAGGACTTCACCAGATAAAGTGCGTCTACAAGCACAACGACAGCGGCCCGGCTAGTCTAAAGTGACAGGATGCCGCGAGTAATTCACGTAATGTACATAAGACAACACAACTATTTTGTACACAGTAACGGCGCTGTATGGACTGCCTTTGTAATTTCAGAATGTCTTCTTGATGTTAAAGGCTGGGTGTGTAAATGCCGCGCCAAAGTAAAAATGTTACATGAATTTTTGCGGCGTTGCAAATAAGCATTACACAAGAGGTAGTGTTCAGGTGGGGCATAAGTATCAATTACACAGTACTGAGCAGTATATCTATATAAAAAGCTACTTCTTATATTGCATTCACTACATGGGACATTGGCTGGTCAAGCAAAAGTTTAGCTCTGCTTACGTTTTTGTCTATCACGTGCAGCTTGTCAGCTAGTATATTCGAATAGGTGCGTTTGTCTTAGCTCACCCGCAATTCTGTCGTTTTTGTCCATTGTTTGGTCTATTTGTTACATAACCTGAACAAGACGCTGGGTTTGCTGTGTCAAATTGTAAATGTGGAAATAAATTGGATTATTTTTTGATCGCTTGCCACCCTCTTTTTTATGTTTTGAAATAATTAGCGTGGTGAGCAGATGTAGTTGACTTTTGAAAATTTGAATTCCACGTCAACTAGTACGCTGGCTGGAGGTGCGAAATTTTTTTCCCACTTGAGTTCGGACCACATAGATAGTATTTTGTAATATATGGTTGCGTATATATATGGTTGGTTTAGTTAGTGTTAGGTTCGGGTTACGGTTAGTTTTAGGGTTTAGGGTTAGGGTTAGGGATAGGGGGTATTCAGTGTTACTTTGTTGCTTCGAGGAAGTCAGGTGAATGGAGTTCGCTGATTGGCGTGTGGTCAGAACTAAGTGGGGAAAAAATTTCGTCAGGCTTGTGCGAGTTCTGGCGCACGTTAATCGTAGCGACTATAGGATAAATTCTTAAGCTGTAGGTTGGCCAAGTGTTGACTGTGCGCTCAGTTTTGCTTGTTACGTCATCAGCAGAGAGTACTGTACTTTTATGTGACCTAATAGGTGACTATGGGCTGAGTTTGTGAAATGATTGGGATTTGAACCAGCGTGTTGCGATAGACACACAGTTTGACGGGCCAACTTAGTTCTTGTAACTCCCCCCCCTGTATTTCTCCTTAATTTGGGGGCGCTAGATTAGGTCCGGACTAAGCGCATTTTAGAGCGCATAGCGTGTCACGTGCAAATTTGGCCGCGTTGAGGCCGGACTGTAGTTTGCTCAGTAATATCAAATTTGCCCGTTTACGGGGTTATACTTGTGATTGTTTTACGGAAGTGTTGAAGCGCCATTACTGACATGTACCTTGCTCAAGGTATGTTTGTATTATATGCTTCGTAGGTAAGGTTTCATGAAGACGCCGGCCAATGCGTAACATTATATGGAGGTTTATGTTTTCATAGCAACTCGTGTCCGCAGGAGTTGATGTTTTGGCGTGACTGTGGCATATGCTAAACTGCTGTAAATATTTAATACGTTGATGTCACTCGACATCTCATCTACTAGTCAACAGCCATCTGGCACTACAGTCACTACGCACATCTCATTACAGGTACATACGCATATTCTTACCTAGTTCAATACCAGCATCTAACTCAGTCATAGCATCATCTCTCTACAGATACATACGACATTCTAATCAGTCACATAAGCACATCTAAGCTACAGTACTTTACGCAATCTCCCATCTACAGTCACATACGTCATTCGATCTAACGTCATAGACATCTCAACCTACAGCTAATCGCACATGTAACTCAGTCTACGACATTCAACTCAGTCAATGTAGCCATTCTCTACTAGTAACATACGCACTCTCAATCTACATGTTCACATCGACATTCATCTATGTTCACTAGGCACATTCATTACAGTCACATACGCACATTTCAACTCCCCAGTCACATCGACATCTAACTATCACTACGGCTTCAAATCTACAGTCCTACGGATCTAATTCGTCACATTCGCGATCTCAATTACGTCCTTACGCACATTCAAGTCTCAGTCGCATACGGCATCTTCAATCTACAGTTTCACATTACGCGATTTGTCTTACAGTCAAGACGACAATTCAATTACGTCAATGTACGTGATATTCAGTTTAGTGACACGTGCATCTCGGATACGTCCGATGCCTAGTATATCACAGTTTCGTTCTACATAGTCGTTAATCTCACGTACGTCACGATGATACGTGCATATCCAAGGCACTGGAAGCGTTTCATAATATAATGCCTAAATAAATACGAAGATTCTATTTACTACCAATTCTTAATTTTTTATACTCTCTTGTGACTATTATTGCTAAGCCCAACACCAAACAAACCCCCACAAACGCACAACGCCCAAAAAAATCATACGCATTGCTGGGACATGTGTATCCATATTGTGTTGTCTGGATTTCTTAGGTGTGTGTTTCGTTGAGGTTTTTTTACATAAATGGGATCATGTTAATTGCTATTGGGACTCCCCGAATATATTTCGATAGGGATATCCAGCAGGCATAAATTTTTTAACTTAATTTTTAATATCATTGTTGCCATTCAGACCGGTCGTCGTCAAGAAGGTTCGCAGGCCGTTTGCCCTTGTTAAATTTGCGGGACATGAGACATCCCTTCAAGTTTGTTCCAACTAAAAAACAGCCAATATTTAAACAGCAGTAAACTAAGACTATCTGTCAGTCATTAACTCGATTAAAACCAGCAACATTTTAAACAGGGTTACAAAGTAGTAATAAGATTTGTATTAGAAGTTGGACTAGGATTATGGGGGTGGTAGCTGCTTAGTCGTTTTAAAAGATTTCCTTGTAGGATGACATTTTGCGGTGGAGTCTGTTGTTGAAAGAGGCTTGTGATGAATGCTTTGTCCACTGTGATGTAGATGTTGGGTAGCCGTGGCCGTAAAAGGAAACTTATAGTGGCTGTGGAGAGACCAGGTGTGGGAAGGTATAGAGTCGCGAGTTTGTATCGAACGTTTTGCCGTGGAACTTGTTTTATAGTCTATAGGAGTAGGTGAGTCTGATTGGAAATTGAATCGCGGTGTGTGAGGGAAGGTTTTGGCGTCGAGCGCTGAGCAAGTTTAACAGCGGGATGGGACTTCTTTGTGAGGATGGCTTTCCGGTGGAAGGTGTCGGCATATAAAGAATATAGTGCGTGAGGGGTCTGTGAAATGGATATAGTCGTGGGTTGGCCGTTGACAGACGTCTTTAGTGGTATCTAGGTTGCGTGATAGCTATCTTAGTGCTCCTGTTTGTAAATGAGCGGATGTTGAGATGTCAGTAACCCACC
>NW_014577118.1:320947-321661 GCF_000485595.1 Priapulus caudatus | reverse complement strand
CTCTCTCTCTCTCTCTCTCTCTCTCTCTCTCTGTAAGAGAACATTTCATGACAGCATTTCCATCGGTCACGGCAATTATTGGCTCCGTGGCTATTATGACGTTACCTCAGAGACTTGCGCCACAAACCCACAGTTGTGAAGAACCACCGCGTTTCCGAGGTTACACATTTTCGCAAGCACTTGCGAGTGCACGCCGACACGTATGGCCATATCACACTACTGTACTAGGCAAACGGGAGGACTTTGTGCGCACATCTCTCGCCACAAATTTATTGCGCATATATTATAGTAGTAAGCGTGTGTGAATTGCAGCGATGAATTACGATATTTTTGATGTGCCAAACTAAAGAGGTGCTATAAGCAGCAGCACATCAGGAACAAGCACTACAGCAGCAGCACTAACAGTAGTAGCAGTAGGAACAGTAGCAACAGCAGTAACAGTAACAGCAGCAGCAGCAGCAATAACAGCACCAGTAATAGCAGTAGCAGCAGCAGCAGCAGCAGCAGCAGCAGCAGCAGCAGCAGCAGCAGTAGCAGCAGCAGCAGCAGTCGCATCAGCAACAGCAACAGCAGTAGCAGTAGCAACACTACAACAGCAGTAGTATAGCCGTAGCAGGACCCACAACAGCAGTAGTATAGCCGTAGCAGGACCCACAACAGCAGTAGTATAGCCGTAGCAGGACCCACAACAGCAGTAGCCGTCGCAGCATCACC
>NW_014577118.1:318300-320922 GCF_000485595.1 Priapulus caudatus | reverse complement strand
TATCTTTCCTGGCGTAAGAATGCAAAGACCGAGTGCCTCCCTTCCGGCAAGGTCACTAGTTCAACTCGATTAGCTCATTTTTTCTGCGACAAAAGAATAGCTTGATACAGCATAACCTAGAAATTGACAGCCCTGCGCTAATTAGTTAACGGGCGTTTCGCTATCCCACAGATCGATAGTCCGAGCGCCAAGGGTTGCTGTCTGTACAATCCGCTTTCGCATCTGCGACTACACGACGCGCGGCACCACTCACACACAATCACACGAGTGGGACTCCCGCATGCACTGGCACTCACGCCGCCGTGACTGCACCGCCCGCACACACACAGCAGCACACACCACACACACACACACACACATCACACCACACAACACCACGACCACACACACACAACTTACGGCAGGCGATGCGCAGCAGGCGCCAGCAGAAAGTCGCATGCAGCAAGGCGCCAGCAGCGTGAAGCCCACATACGCCGGGCGTTCTCTAATAATAACGGCCACTGTCACATTTGCGACGACCGCATGACCTTATCCCGATGCGGGCCTATCATTAATGTCATTCTGTCCGTATCGCGACATGCGATATAAACATTTCCAGGGAGTTCGTTCTAACGACTAGCAGGGGGGGAGACGCTGTGTTTGCGGTGGTGTGCTAGCGCGCAACTATGGGCCAACAGCGCAACCATAGACGCAAAGTACGCGCTGAAGAATTTCCATCGTTAATGTTGTTATGATGATGAACAAACACGGCTCATTGCGTAAGCTTATATTATGTCTCGGCTGCTTTACTATGTGACTCTTTGACTTGGACTAATGGTTATGTACTTATTCGTCTTGCGGCACAACACGCACACGCGGAAGACGCATACACACGCTGCGCGCGCGCACACAGCAGAAAGAGAGAACACATCGAGAGAGAGAAGAGAAAAGAGAGAGGGGCGCGAGAGAGAGAGAGAGAAGAAGAGAGTTAGAGCGCGATAGATGTGTGAGAGAGAGGAGGGACGAAAGATAGGAAAAAAGAAAGCCTGAGAGAGAGAGAGAATGCGCGATGCGAGCGAGAGAGAAGATGAGAGGAGAGAGACGAAGAGAGACGAGAGAGAGGAGAGAGAGACGAGGGAGACAGAGAATAAGAAGAGACGAGAGATGAATGGAGGAGAGAGAGAGAGAGAGAGAGAGAGAGAGAGAGAGAGAGGGAGAGAGGGAGAGAGAGAGAATGGGTGATTAAAATTAACAGCGTGTTATATTATTCTTGCCAGGAAATTATTACGCGATAATAATAGTGGGATGGATTTAAAAAAAACATGTAATGGTGATATTAAAAAATCGAGTTATTTCGGTTTATTGAGGATTACCGGATGTATGTGTCTTAAGGCTATTTGGAACTTTGCCAGGCGAGTGTTATAGCAACACTCTATATTTGCTTGGCAAAGAAAACAGTAAAAATACTTAAATGACTCCCTTTCGGAGCGAGACGAGCAGAAACGGACAAAAACCCGCAACATAAAAATTTTGACTATGCGATACGAGATGCGTAAAATGTGATTAAGCTGATTCGAATAATCGGCCCAGGAGAGCTTTATAGCGACGTTGGAATATCTGAATGCAAAAGCACCAGCAGAATAACGTGTGTATAGCCGCACTTTGCACACATTTCCACATCATTTGAGCACACGAACATTTTATCGGAAGTGCCGTAATAAAATGCAATTAACAGTAAAAATGTATCGTATCGAAATCGAGCACCTACTGCAACGATAAAAAAACGCCAATATAGACTGCATATACGCAAATGTAAATGGCACATGCGCGAAAAATAGAACACCTCGTCGTCTATAGTTTCCATTTAATGGTACTCTATTTTACATTTATTTCGCGCTATAAAAGCGCGTCGTAGGCTCTCTCTCCCTCTCTCGCTCTCTCGGCTTGATTCACGAGAGACACGCGAGTGTGCGTACGTCACTCAAAATTAAAGATGACAAACTACGACGACGACGACGACATTTCCAGCAGTTTGCCTATAGTGCGATTCTTGCCGATTTTTTACACTACGAAATCAGATCGGTTGCGTTTTATGCATATCTCATCAAATAGAGCCCGTTAGACGTTACATCTGCACTGCATTGCAAAATTATCGTATGCAGCTTATGCTGTAGGTATATATCGTTACCCGGTATATATGAGTTCAACGACAGTGCCATCGTTGCAATCGTCACAGACGCACGCGCCCTATAATATATACTATTTCACTTCAACGCATCATCGCATGGCGAGGTTAGAAGAGCGGGCGCGCCAATATACCCTGTCTGCGTGCTAAACGATTCGGTTTTATTTTCCTTGCGCCCAACGCTTGCAGAAATTATCGTGGGTGACATTTTGCTGCTGCCATTAGTAAACGACTACACTGGATAACACAGTATCTTTATGGTACATTGGCTGAAATACCTGATGAAAATTGTATGCCCTTATTATGGCTTTAAATTGATATCATCTTCTTCCCATCCACCTTTTCAGATGTCTATTTTTCTACATATATACAGCTCCGTCATTATATATAACACGCACGTGTGTGTGCGTGTGTGTGTGTGTGTGTGTGTGTGTGTGTGTGTGTGTGTGTGTGTGTGT
>NW_014577118.1:307604-318290 GCF_000485595.1 Priapulus caudatus | reverse complement strand
GCTGCTGCTGAGACACGGACATCGAGCCTCCGTGCTGCACACACCGACGCCGCCGCTGCCGCCGCTGCCGCTGCTGCTGCTGAGACACGGACACCGAGCCCCCGTGCTGCACACACCAACGCCGCTCCACGCCGGCAACGCGAGCAGATCGCAGTGACATCGGCTGTAATCGTAGGCCTGTAATTACAATTATTCGATGAGCCCGCCAAGACCTCGTCACTGCCTCATCGCCGTAGACCTGCGCCTTTTGCGTACGTGCCAGGCGGAGACTCGTTCGTTCGTTCATCACGCAGCACGTACGATCGCGTACGACGTACGAGCAGACGTACGAGCAAACGTACAAACAGACGTACTATCTAATGTACGAGCAGCCGAGCAGACGTACTAGCAAACGTACAAGCAGACGTACTAGCAAACGTACGAGCAGACGTACTAGCAAACGTACGAGCATACGAGCGAACGTACGAGCTGACGAGAGAACGTACGAGCAGACGTACTAGCAAACGTACAAGCATACGAAAGAATGTACGAGCTGACGTACTAGCAAACGTACAAGCATACGAGCGAACGTACGAGCAGACGTACTAGCAAACGTACAAGCAGACGTACTAGCAAACGTACAAGCATACGAGCGAACGTACGAGCAGACGTACTAGCAAACGTACAAGCATACGAGAGAACGTACGAGCTGACGAGAGAACGTACGAGCAGACGTACTAGCAAACGTACAAGCATACAAGAGAATGTACGAGCTGACGTACTAGCAAACGTACGAGCAGACGTACTAGCAAACGTACGAGCATACGAGCGAACGTACGAGCTGACGAGAGAACGTACGAGCAGACGTACTAGCAAACGTACAAGCATACGAGAGAATGTACGAGCTGACGTACTAGCAAACGTACAAGCATACGAGCGAACGTACGAGCAGACGTACTAGCAAACGTACGAGCTGACGTACTAGCAAACGTACGAGCAGACGTACGTTTGCTAGTACGTCTGCTCGTACGTTCGCTCGTATGCTTGTACGTTTGCTAGTACGTATGCTAGTACGTTTGCTAGTACGTCTGCTCGTACGTTCGCTCGTTTGCTTGTACGTTTGCTAGTACGTCAGCTCGTACATTCTCTCGTATGCTAGTACGCTAGTACGTCTGCTCGTACGTTCGCTCGTTTGCTTGTACGTTTGCTAGTACGTCAACTCGTACATTCTCTCGTATGCTAGTACGTCTGCTCGTACGTTTGCTAGTACGTCAGCTCAAACGTACGAGCTGACGTACTAGCAAACGTACGAGCTGACGTACTAGCAAACGTACTAGCAAACGTACGAGCAGACGTACGAGCATACGAGAGAACGTACGAGAAGACGAGAGAACGTACGAGCAGACGTACTAGCAAACGTACGAGCTGACGTACTAGCAAACGTACGAGCTGACGTACTAGCAAACGTACGAGCTGACGTACTAGCAAACGTACGTGCTGACGAGCAGGCAACAGAACACATGAGCAGAACACTCAACTGTCGCGACCGTTGAGGCGCACGCGCAACTGTACGCGAAACTGTAGTACGCGCAACTGTACGCGCACTGTAGTACGCGCAACTGTACGCGCAACTGTTGTACGCGCAACTGTACGCGCAACTGTTGTACGCGAAATTGTAAGTTGTAAACGTCTACTTATAACCAATGCATTCATACGTATACACATAGGAGTATAGCACGCAGCGGCAGCACGCTGTTACTAAAAGAGGTGCAATTTCTATTAGAGGTAAGACTCGGTTACAATAGTTAAGGTTAAGACATACTGCAGTTCCCACGATTAACCGTAATCCTCAGCGTCAAAGCGACTGGCCCCAGCTGCACTGCAGGAGTTAACAACTGACCCCAGCTACACTGCAGGAGTTAACGACTGACCCCAGCTACAGTGCAAGAGTTAACGACTGACCCCAGCTAAACTGCAGGCGTTAACGACTGACCTCAGCCACACTGTAGGCGTTAACGACTGACCCCAGCCACACTGCAGGCGTTAACGACTCACCACAGCTACACTGCAGGCGTTAACGACTGACCCCAGCCACACTGCAGGCGTTAACGACTAATCACAGATACACTGCACGCGTTAACGGCTGACCCCAGCTACACTGCAGGCGTTAACGACTGACCTCAGCCACACTGCAGGCGTTAACGACTGACCCCAGCTACACTGCAGACGTTAACGACTGACCTCAGCCACACTGCAGGCGTTAACGACTGCCCCCAGCTACACTGCACGCGTTAACGATTGGCCCCAGCTAAACTGCATACGTTAACGACTGACCTCAGCTATACTGCAGACGTTAACGACTGACCCCAGCTAAACTGCAGGCGTTAACGACTGACCCCAGCCACACTGCACGCGTTAACGACTGACCCCAACCACACTGCAGGCGTTAACGACTGACCCCAGCCACACTGCAGGAGTTAAAGACTGACCCCAGCCACACTGCAGGAGTTAAAGACTGACCCCAGCCACACTGCAGGAGTTAAAGACTGACCCCAGCCACACTGCAGGAGTTAAAGACTGACCCCAGCTACACTGCAGGAGTTAACGACTGACCCCAGCTACACTGCAGACGTTAACGACTGACCCCAGTCTCACTGCACGCGTTAACGACTAACCCCAGCTACACTGCAGGAGTTAACGACTGACCCCAGCTACACTGCAGGAGTTAACGACTAGTGTTAGGTCAAAGTTCGTCTCCTTTCTCGCTATATAATGGAGGACATTTTAAGTTTGTAAACTCGAAACTGTTGAATATTACATGGGCTCACCATTGATTTCGTCCTGTGCTAAGGATAGTCAAATGTTTTCTTTGAACTAGGCATCCTTGTACATTAAAAACACCAGATCTCATAAAACACATTTCACTGAACACAAAATAGTGTGTTCGAGAGAGGCCATTGCAATCCGCAGACAGCTGAGCAGCCCAATTTTCGTTCGCGAAATGTTTTTGTCACGTGCCGATGAAAACATTATCTGCGGCTGTGATTGGCTGTTTATGAAGTGTAGTGCGACAATGTCGCTGGAAATTGAAATCGACTCTAAATATGGCGTCAGACGTTATCGCGTGCGTGTGCAAGAGTTCATTAGAAACCAAGTTTCTAATTTTGTAAAATGTCGTTGAACGTCACGGTTGGCCGTCGTCGCTGCAGTATATCTTTACATTTAGACTGTTACGACCGAGTCTTACCTCTAATAGAAAATGCACCTCTTTTAGTAACTGCGCGCTACAGCTGTGTGCTAAGAATACGTGCGCATACATCGATTACTTAATATGCATATTTTCCGCCGTATAGTGAAACCTTTGTTAGCGGATTCGTCTATTGGACAAACTTGTGTGTATAAAAGCCCGTTTGTTTGGGAGGACGGGCTGGCTTCCCTCGGTGGCAGTTATACAGCGAAACCACATCTACGGAACGAGAACATTTTACATAAACATTGATATTTTATTTTATTTCCAGTTTTTTTTATTAATGAGATCTTCGGCGATTCCCTTGGGGGACCCTTATAAGCGGGCTTGACTGCATCTATTTCTATGACCAGAATTTTAATATTTCTAAGGGACAGCGAACGATGAGTTGGCTTTGACAGCTGCGCAATCACTCACAGCCGAGGGTGCGAAGACGGCCACAGGGACACAGCGAATCCATCGCTGCTTCACCCGCCTTTACATCCCCGTCACGCACACGCGGCGTTTACAGCGCGAGAAAAATGGCCTCGTAAGCGTCGGATTACGGGTGCGAGAAAGCCCGCGTTCGAGAGATTCAGCCCCGCGTACGTACGTGAGATTCAGCCCCGCGTACGTACGAGAGATTCAGCCCCGCGTACGTACGTGAGATTCAGCCCCGCGTACGTACGAGAGATTCAGCCCCGCGTACGTACGTACGAGAGATTCAGCCCCGCGTACGTACGTACGAGAGATTCAGCCCCGCGTAAGTAGTGAGATTCAGCGCGCGTACGTAGTGAGTACAGCCCCGCGTACGTTACGTGAGATTCAGCCCCGCGTGTACGTAGATTCAGCGGGGGGGCGGGCCCTACGTAGTGAAGATACAGCCCCGCGTAGCGAACGTGGATTCAGGCCCCGCGTTACGTCGAGAGATTAGCCCCCGTAGTACGTGGAGATTCGCCTTGCGTACGTACGAGAGAGTTCAGCCGCGGTACGTACGTACGGGATTCAGCCGCGTACGTAGCGTACGAGAGATGTCAGCCGCGTACGTCGAGGATTCAGCCGCGTACGTAGTGAGATTCAACCTAGCGTACGTACGTGAGATGTCAGACCCCGCGTAAACGTACGAGAGATTCAGCCCCGGTACGTAAGGAGATTCAGCCCTGCCTACGTACGTGGAGATTAGCCCGGCGTACGTACGAGAGATTCGCCCCGCGTACGTACGGGAGCTTCAGCGCGTACCGTTCGGAGATTGGCCGCGTACGTACGAGAGATTCAGACCCGCGTAGGTACGAGACATTAGCCACGAAACTACGAGGATTCAAAGCCCGCGTAGTACGAGAGTTCAGACCGCAATTCGGCCTACGCTCGCGTTGGCTTACTTTAAGTGGCCGTGCGATAGGAGGCAGTGTATCCCGTGCTCGCGTGACATGGGGCTGAGCTTCATCATCCCAAGCTCCGCACGCTCCGCGAGGCGCTGTAATTCACGCGGCGGTATACGACGCACATGACACCCTAAGCCGTGCAGCTGACCCCACCACCTCACCACCCGGGCGACAAGACTCAGGCGGGCACGCATGCAGAGAGTACACACACGCGCGCGCGCGCGATGCGCAACTATTGTGTGAAGCGCGGATCCCGCATTTACCAGCCTGTCCGTTCGTGCGTCCGCGTGTTTAGGATTTGATCCGTCTTACAATGAGTGCAAGTCCTGCATTAATTGTGTTCTGGAATTTAAGTGATAGCGTTCGCACAACGCAGCGCATTTATCTCCTGCGCTCGTATATTATTACGTCAAATCCCTCCGCGCTAAGTATTGTGAAAATCAGTACATTTATAGTTAAGTTAGGTTTAAGAATATAGGACATTTAAGTTTTAATTTTAGAAATTAGTAACTTTAAAATCAGCGTCCTTCTATTTATGTATACGGAAACTTCTATTATTATATTATTCTCAAATATTATAAATTTCTTATCCTGCTATACATTATATATCTTATATTTTTATATATATTATATATAGCTGCGTTCACACGAGGGAAAGTTGCTTGCACACGCTTAATATCGCGTTGCTTAGCACGGTTGCTTAGTCGGCGATGGGTCGGCTTGTCTAGGCGGATCATATGTCCGCGCCAACTAAGCGCGTATTTTACGGCACACGGTGGCGCTATTGTAGCTGACTGGTTCCCGTTCGTGCCGACGTTAGTGTAGCGTTGTGGCAACTGTGTCGACGGGTACCAGTCTTGTTATTTCCTGGCTCGCTAAGCTCGAATTCGTGTAGCTCGTTGTGAAGCAGTTTTACCGGACTTGGCCCAATAAGTACGGGACCGCTAGCCGTGTATCGTGTGAACGCAGATTATTTATGAGTATTATATATTAATATATATTTGATTATATATTATATATGTTTATATATATATTATAGATTTTATGTATTTTTTTTTTTTTTATATATTTTATATGAAATCATATATTATACTATTTTATATTACCTGGACATGAATTAAGGAATCGTCCGGCATGGCAACGTCGTTAGCGCAGGTGATGACCGCTTGCACAGGACAGCAGTCAGCGTGGTATGCACCCGTGTCGCTAACTTTGTTGTGACTTAGTAGTTTCGAGCAGCGTTATTAACTGCGAAATGGGAAGCCCGCAATAAGCGACTGTACACCGGCAGTGGCGGCGATTAGCCGGCTCGTTTCAGATTATAGTACAAAATGCGAAGAGAGGACAAGAGCTTGACAAACTGCGGAGGCTTTCCTCACTATCCCTCTCTCTGTTCGTTCGCTTTCTCGCTTTTTTCCCCGTTTATCGCGCGGATTTCTCTCTTTCTCTCTTTCTCTCTTCTTGCTCTTTCTTCTCCCGCTTCTATCTATCGATCTATTGATCTATCTCTCTGTTCTTACCCCATTCTCTATGCGTGTTGTGTCTCTTCACTCTATGCTAGTTATCTCTCCATCCATTCTATCCATCATCCATCGTCTTCGCTTCCCCCCCCTTCTTACTTCTTCTCTCTCTATCTTATATATTATATATTGTATATTAATCTAATATGTGAGAATTCGGTTTAAAAACCAGCCTTATGTAGACAGCATTTCGTTATATTACAGTTCGTAATTTTGGCTGGTCTCTGATGTGTAGATGCCTTAACTTCGTTTTATTCATCGATTTTATTATGTCGTGTTTTATTGTAGAGGTGTCCTCACTCTATTGACTTGTACATTTTTAATTGGAGCTTGATATGATAGGATGATCTTGATTTGGATGATATTGATATGATAAGATTAAATATGTAAATGTTGTTAGAACCACATTTCTTAAAAGTGTATTATACGCGTTACGTATGTTAATCAGTCTTAGCTAGCAGTTCAGGTTTTCCCGCGTAGCGTTAAAGGTAGAAGTAAGGTCAGGTAGACAGCCGGTAACGGCCCAGTGTTAAGGTCATTCCTGTACTGACTTGCATCATATGTCAGTAGGTGTACCCATTACTGAGGCTTGTTTCGTTTTAAGGGCATCCTTAATTATGTTTGCTGTCTTCGACGACCCCACGAAAGCTAGCGACGACTCAAGTTTTTTGTTTTTTTTAAATTCTATAGTTACGCTGAACAATGATGTGTGGAAACATGAGGAAGACTTAAGATAACTTTATGCCTCACACAAAACTTACTACCTATACCCACCTTAAAAATCATTGGGTGGGAAGCAACAAGAATTTTTTAGATGGGCTGGGTGCGTTATAGCAACTGCTGTTTGTGACGTGGCGGCCGAGACTTTGTTTTTTTTGACACTGTTATGTTTGATGCTCCATGTGCCAAGTCAACGAGATATCTTTTTGAATAACTGTTTTATTTGTTTTACCCTTTTTGGGGGGGCGTGCCTACGGCGAACACCCCTCTATGTCTCGACGCGAGTCTTGCCGGTCATATCATAACAGTAGACAGCTGACGTTGAGATTAATGTGTATATCTATCTTTGAATATTTTAAACATATTGTCCCTAAAAGCATATTAGATGTCTATTTCCAGAAATTGCTTTGTGTTACTGTGCAGTACTGTAGTTATTAGCGTAGGCATGGAAAATGTTACGTATGACACTGTTTCGATCTGTCCTTGGTTGGATTTAAGTGTTAGGTTATTAGTATATTATATATATTTATTATATATATTTCTAGACCGAGCTGTGTTTTTCTACGTACGGCAAGTTCGTGCTGGCACGGCCCATCCGCCGTGGTCGAACGTGTCTCCCTCCGTCAGGTTGCAGTCGCGAGCATGCAAATGCGAGCATGATAGGCGGACAGGGGCGACCGGGTGGTGGTGCTGGCAGTTACCGCCTCTGACACGGGTTAAGGCGGCTGAAAGGACCCCTCTACCGCCTTACCTCGATCACGCGCGTCTCTGTCTCTCTTCTTCTCTATCTCTCTTCTCTCTCTCTCTATTTTTCTCTCTCATACTCTCTCTCCTGTCTCCCTCTCCTCTCTCTCTTCTCTCTCTTATCTTCTCTTCGCTCTATCTTCTCTTCTCTCTCCTATCTGTCTTATTATATTTACTTTTTCTTTTCTCTTTTTCTTCATTCTCTTTTCTCTCTCTTTTCTCTCTGTCTGTCTGTCTGTCTGTCTGTTGTCTCTATATCTTCTTATCTATCTATCTATCTTATCTTTATCTATCTTTATCTATTATCTATCGTATCTATCTATCTATCTAGTCTATCTATCTTTTCTATCTAGTATTATTTTATCTATTTATCTATTATGCTATTCTATTATTTATCTTAGTAGTCTATCTATCTATCTTATCTATTTTCAATCTATCTATCTATCTATTCTATTATGCTATCTATCTTTATCTATCTATCTTCTTAGCGTCTATCTTCTATTATCTATCTATTATGGTATCTTATCTCATGATCTAGGTCTATCTTCTATTTATCTATTATTATCTATTATCTATCTATCCTATTATCCTATCTATCTGATCTATGGTATCTATCGTTCTATCTATTATATCTCTCACTCTATGCTAATCGTGAGTATGTTCTAGTCAGTTTCTATCTAATAATCTATCTCTCTCTCTTATGTGTTGTGTTGTGATCCTTCTATTCTATCGTGAGAGGTCTTAGTTCTTCCTACCTCTCCTCCTCTACTTATCTCTCTCTATCTTTTGCTGGTCACTATCTATTATCATCTACTCGGTCTAGCTAATCTGATCTATCTATCTACTCTCTCTCTGTCTATTTATCTATCTTATCTATCGGATGCCTATCTATGCTATTATCTATCTATCTTCTAGTCATCTAGTATATTATCTATCTATCTATCGATCTGTCTATCTAGTGTATGTATTAATCTATTAGGTCGTATCTTCTATCTGACTATATCGTAGTCTATCTATTATCGTAGTATCGTATTATTGCTATCTATCTATCTATCTATCTATCTATCTATCTATCTATCTATCTATCTATATATATATCTATTTATCTACCTATCGTTATTCCGCCTTACCACTCTCTCGCCTACACACACAAGCACGCACGCACGTACACGGAAACACGCAAGCACGCACATGAAAGTAAGCACGCACGCGCAAGCACGCACATGCAAGTAAGCACGCACGCGCAAACAAGCACACACGCGCAAGCACGCACATGCAAGTAAGTACGCACGCGCAAACAAGCACACACGCACAAGCCCACGCACGTACGCAGACTCTCTGTCTCTCTCGCCCTTTCTGTACCCCCACTCTCTCTCTTCCTTTCTTTCTTTATTTGTTTATTCCTCTCTGTGTCTTTCTTACTCTCTGTCTCCCTTTCTTTCTTTATCTCGCTTTCTTTCTTTATCTCTCTCTCTCTCTCTCTCTCTCTCGCACACCGTATTAAGGCTGGGCTTTCATTTCTCAGAGTAAGCAAACACGACAACGAGCGGGACGATACATATTTGCCTGACCTGTCAAAAGTTGTTTTTCTGCATTAAAAATTAACTTGTCACCGCGGTCGCAATCAATTGGAGCCAAGCTCGTCTATCGCGGCTGGAAGCTAAGATGTGCTGAGGGTGATGCCGCATTGCTGCACGAGTGTGTGCCAGCACGACAAACCAACGCTGCCCAATAAGTCGAAACGTCGATGTTTGCAGGCAGAAATAAAGGGAAGCACTTGTCCAGTCGGCCATGAACGCCTGCTCGGTCAGCCCCGAGGGACCAAGCATCTTCGCCATACCGAGAGAGCAAACACGAACGAATGGACGCAGCATCGGAATAAGACAACTGCGCGTTGATTAGTATAGCAGCGTCAAACAGGATACTGGGGAAAGACATGCGCCGATATTATTTTTGCACTGAAGAGGAACGGAGACGTCCTGCTGTACGGTACGGTGGAGAAGAGAGAAGTACGCGTGCCTTTATTCACGCCTTCAGCAATATTCGTTTAAATACATATAGGTCAGAGGATATTGCATGGAGCTTATCTGACAGCGCAGAGCGACGCGCCTCCAATCCATCGAAATCGCAGTCAGTGCAAATAAACACACTGTAATAGCTGTTGCAACGTTCCCTTCTCACCCTTAACTGTCACTCTCCTCGTCTTTGTGCGCCTGAAATAATAATCTCGCAATAGCGTCCATCTCATCAGGACTACATCAAAGCCGAATGCTGCGCGCGTAAAGAAGGCGGGGCCGTGTGCGGTGCTGTGTCTGCCCATACATGTGCACGGGCACGCCGTATCGAGTCAGTACGCAAATACGATCACAAATTTTGCAAGCGCTACCGTCGCCATAGATTTGCGCTAGCGTATGTCAGACAACACGCAGAGGCACGCACTATCGCAGCCACTATACTATCTCTGTATTTGTTTCTCCGCATGTCAGCTGACTTTCTTTAAAAATAAATCTTATAATAATGCCTAATTATACGGTAACTGCTCCCCCGCGGTTCACCGCTGTGACAAGTCGACACGCAGTGTGACCCAAGCCCAGCAGCAGTAGTGTTAGTAAACTCACGATCATGTCATCATAGTGACTCTATTTCTCTGCAGCGCGCGTGAACTGGGAGAGAGAGAAAGAGGTCATCCCGATACGGTATAGTGACCATGCAAAAGCGCTAAAGAGACATCACAGTTCGTATACTGCCCGTTTCAACGCCAATGAGAAAAGAAGAGAACAGGGCATGTAGGGTTGTCGTAGCAGCTGAATAACATATTATTATATTTGTACCGGCGGCCAGCCTTTCAAGCGTTTGGCTGCTTAGACTCGGCAAAGAAACATCCGAACTTACATTTTCTTCGGAGTACAATTGTTTAATTACAGAATAAAGAGAGATAGAGCGAGAAAGATAGAGATAGAGATAGAGAGAGAAAGAGAGAAAGAGAGATAGAAAGACAGACAGAGAGAGAGACAGACAGACAGAGAGAGAGAGAGATAGAGAGAGAGAGAGAGAGATAGAGAGAGAGAGAGAGAGAGAGAGAGAGAGAGAGAGAAGAGAGAGAGAGAGAGAGAGA
>NW_014577118.1:302709-304930 GCF_000485595.1 Priapulus caudatus | reverse complement strand
TCTCTCTCTCTCTCTCTCTCTCTCTCTCTCTCTCTCTCTCTCTCTCTCTCTCTCTCTCTCTCTCTCTCTCTCTCTCTCTCTCTCTCTCTCTCTCTCTCTCTCTCTCTCTCTCTCTCTCTCTCTCTCTCTCTCTCTCTCTCTACATTTCGCTTGTTGGTCACGCTACACGAAGCTTTGCTAAAGGCAGGCGCTGCTAGTCGCAGCAAATACTAGCTAGCAGCTACACGCCACAATGAGCAGAGATTAAACTAGCCGAAAGGATGATGTTAAAGAGATGTGCGCGGAATATATAACGCGCGGGGGGAGCTGGGCGCGCGAGCATATGAATTAGAGTCCTCGAACGTTGTTACCGCGTGCGAGTGAGTGTGGGATGGAGGAGCACAATGCCAGCCGGTTAATCGCCCCGTGCCCCCGCACACGCGTCGTTGTTCTAACAATGAGCGCGCGCGAGGGGCGGGCGGGCGGCCGGGCGGGCCTCATTGTGATGTAATCACGCGCGCTCGCCCCAAATTGAGCTTCCGCGCAGCGATGGCATAACTAGCAGTTCGTCTGTCCTTGCGTGCGCGCAATCACGGGGTGTGCTGGCCGCAGGACGCGCGCCCCGGCCGCGGGTGCCGCCGCCACCGCCACGCCACCACCGCTAATTAAACAGACGCTCCTGCTAATGTAGCCCCCGAGGCCCGGAGCCTCGAGTCGCCACCTACAGTCATCGCTACTGCATCATCGACACCCTATAATACGGCATGTATATACATACAGTCAAGGGGCACGAAATATATATACAGTCAAGGGGCACGAACTAGGCGGTTTCGTAAAATGCGATGCGAAATTCGGGCGGTGCTATCCAAATGTGAGATCGCATCGCATCAGTTGCTGAACGGCGATGGCTGATATCATCGTATATCTCAATCTCTGATATCCTATTAAAAAGTTTATATCATAAGTCATGTCTTTCATGGCATCCATATCTTTGTCTGGTTACGGTTCACTGCTGCAAATTTACTTCATCAATGTTTGTAAGGAAATGTAGCAAATATTTAACTGCCGGTATTCAATATTAGAAATTTACGCACTTCGTCAGACGTTTTCTTGTACTTCGTGGAGCGAATTCATGGTGTTCGTGATGAGCGCACAACCGTCGATCGGAAAATATTTTACGACATGACATTTGACAAATACGCCAAGCATAACATCAAAGACCGCATACAAAGCCGTATTGCATAGAGTCTTTGTTCAACTTGTTACACAACACGATGGAGTAAATCTAGAAGCTAAAGCTTTGCTATGAAAAGATACCTTTTGCTAACTAAAAATAACTTTTGCCATGGAAACATGTTTGCTTAGAAAACGTTGTCTTAACTTAGTTGTTATAGACAGATGCATGTGCCGTAGAGGGGGTTTTACTGTATAACTTCCATTCACGAGTAATGCCAAGTGTCCTTTATAGACAGGTGTCCGTTCCATACAGGTGTCTGCTAACAAAAGGTTTGACAGTAGATATCTGTGGGTTGGAGCTTACAGAGACTGGTGTTGCTACCTGGAGAGATCGTGGCCGGAGCCTACAATCACTGCTGCCAGTACAATCACAGCTACAACGACCGCCACATGGGGTATACGGTGCGTCGCTGCTTCTCTCACCTACAACTACACATGCTACCTACAGCAATGACGACTGAATCCCACAGCTGCAAGTGCTAGCACCGATCACCACCACGGCAAGTAATTTTCAGACCTTACTCTCCACACGCTTGCTGGATGGATACAGGCACGGATACTTCATCGAAACATCAGTCGTAAGCCCAGCGTACAGCCATATTCTCTCACACGGACACACTGCGTCTGTCTGTTTCCCCGCCCCGATATCCACATAAAAACTAGACAGAGGGCACTCACAGAGAGTGCATACCTCCGCGAGCATGTAACATGTATGTGTTACGAGCTGGCTCGCCGCTCGCTGCTGGCTGCTGCTGACTAACGCCTGCTGCTGACTCGCCGCTCGCTGGTAGCGGCTGCTGACTCACCGCTCGCTGGTGGTTGCTGCTGACTCACTCGCCTGCTGCTGACTCGCCGCTCGCTGAATCGACGCGCTATCGATCGCGCCGCGCGAGCTGGACACACACGCACGCACGCACGCACGCACGCACGCACGCACGCACACACACACACACACACACACACACACACACACACACACACACACGACTACTACTACCTACCCTCC
>NW_014577118.1:297918-302699 GCF_000485595.1 Priapulus caudatus | reverse complement strand
CTCTCTGTCTCTCTCCTCCCCTCTCTCTCTCTCTCTCTCTCTCTCTCTCTCTCTCTCTCTCACTCTCACACTCGATCTCTATCTCCTTCTCACACACACACTCGATCTCTCTCTTCCCCTCGAGCTGTCTCTCCATGTGTGTGCGTGTGCGGGTGCAGGTGCGTGTGCGTGTGCGTGTGCGTGTGCGTGTGCGTGTGCGTGTGCGCGTGCGTGTGCGTGTGCGTGTGCGCGCGTATGTTTGTGTTTTGGGATTATTACAACCTAATGAAGAGTGACTATTACCTGAATTACAATTGCTCAGCTTCAACATGTTATATATCGAACAGGTGAAAACTCGTTGCAGGCGTAATCATTTCATGTAGCTGAATACTTTACAAAAAAATATCAGGTTGTCGTCATCTCACTTTCTTCTCATGAAATATGGACGCGCCTACACCTACTGTACGCATCTGCACAACATGAATATCTAATTGCGACTGAATAATTCATATAACTTACATTCGCATAACAAATCGATGAAAGGAAGATTTATTGCAAAATCAAATCGAAATTATGTCCGAAGCAAACTATATTGGAAGAATTTACTGCTATTGCAAGACATATATACACCTACATGTGTACATGCGCTGGCACACAATATTAACAGGCCGATAAGGTACGATGTATCCACGCACGTACGCACGCACGCATGCACGCACGCACGTCAACACACATACACGCGCGCAGGCACATCACGTCACGCACGCACGCACGCACGCACGCACGCACGCACGCACACACACACACACACACACACACACACACGCACACTAATCTCGTATTTGGGACGCAGCGGTGGTGATCGACGCCGCGTCCCCCATCCATCTCCTCGCGCAGCTTTCCATTATTGCATAATGCGCTTATGCGCAGCTAACCCTAGCTCCCCTCCCTCCCTCCCTCCATCCCCTCCCCCTCTCCTCCTCCCACAAGAACCGACACGCCGACGACACCCTAGTCAACGAGCATTTGTAGATAATGAACCGCCGAGCCATTACGAGATGACGTCAAGCAGGTAGGCGTGGGTTCGTTCGTCGCTCGTGCGAGAACGGAACAACGCGAAAAAACTAGAGTTCTAATCGCATTCAAGGAAAAATCGCCCGCCTGGTGAAATCTTTATTGAAACATCTGGCTTCTCTCTCCTAAGCTCCTTTGCAAAATTGATATTGTCGTCCGTCGTGGCTCGGGGAACGAGTAAATTGATCATTACCTCATCCATTTCATCCCTGCGCTATCTGCTCACAGGTGATCAGGCTGCGGTCCTAATATAAAGGGTTACATACATCCTTTTCTCCCTCCCATCATGCAGCGCTGAATCACGCTAACTCGACAGACAGCATCGCAAAACTTCCTCCTGCCCGACAAGCCTTTGTCGTGTCCGCTTCACCAGGCTATATATGCGATAGATATATTATGAAGGCCGTCTAAAAACATGATGTGTATCGAACGCTTTTAAGAATTTAGAGATGAGGAAAACGCACATGCGCGCACATTTTCTAGCCTACTCGCCCGTATGGTTGGCCGTTCGACGTGCTACGATAAATAGCGTTTGTCCCGCAAAGGATATGTGAGAAAACCATAGCATCGATAGAGATGAGTGCTCCAGGTATACTGATAGCTGATGTGTTTACATGGACGATGACCTGCACTGTCGACTAGCTTTGACGCTGTATTCAGCTATACTACATAGACCCATATCATACCTATGATCGCGGTATGTACGGAAACCTGTAGCATAATTAGCGTTAATTTAGCGTAATTAAAGTTAATTAATAGATTAACCAACGTCTACACACCTCGTTTCGAAGGAAGGAAATGTGAAGAGTACTTTCACCTAAGCAAAGAGTATAGAGCAATCCAATAAGAGCACGTTGATGACATTATAGGACCATAAATAAAACCTCTTACATTATGGGACCGTTTGTTTGGAACGAATCCGTCTGATCGGGAGGATCACTTGTTCCTCATCTGCCCCAAAAAACGCAAACTCACTTCCAACGGTACGCGCTTCGCTGTGAACTATCGCAGGATGGTTCATAACAAACAACGAGCAGTGATTGGCTGGGTCGCACGCCGCCATATTGGATCCTCTTGCAAACTCACCTCGACATGCAGCAGGTTCAGCAATTTGTGATCCGGATCACTGATCGGCCCAAACAAACGCACAGGATCATTGGATCCGTGTGATCAAGATCACATAATCCGCTCAAACAAACGCTCCCTATGGGTCTGCCTGCTTGCCTGTCTGCTTGCTTGACTGACGACGCATCTGCTGCGGGCACCATAAATCAGTCCACGCCAAAAATGTTCTGCGCCCCACACTTTTGAATGTAAAACATTTTTTGTTCTATAGAAGCATGCACTGGCGTGCGCCATCGAAAATTTAATTAATTTTCAGGTGCACGCCGCACACGCCTTGCACATTCGGGACGTACAAATCACAGGCCTGCCAGGATTACAGATTGCTCAACGCTGGCTATTCGCACGCACGTACGCACGCATACACACACGCACGCATACATACAGACCCGCGCCGTTTCTCTCCACTCACAGCAAGCTGTAATAATTTTCGTCTGGACGACTGCGTGAACGTACGGGCGCACACAACCGCTTGAATGTATCCGATCCTAGCGGAAATTACCGTACAGTTAAATCCCCGTTCAGCTGATGAAACGCTATATATACCATTTTTCGAGCATGGGAAATTGGGGCCTAGCATGAATCCAGCCTGCCGGCAACGTTTGGTCTGTATACATTACAACATGAGCACACAACGATTCAATTTCTGCCGACACCATTCAACACGCAGGCTCAAAGCCTAGCTCATGTGTACACCTGCAGTGTTTTCTATGCGCTGTTTGTATAGACACACCTCTCCAGGGACGCCCATGTACACAGCCAGTAACGGTGTAATGTATGCGCCGCAATTGCATTACGGGGAGATAATTAAAATAACAAGCAAATGCGTTATTAAAAGCCTCGGCATCTCGGAACCCTGGACGAAAAACTACGGGGAAAAGAGATATCTTTGACGACCGAGAAATCTGCAGCAATTTACAGAATTTTTTACTAGATGTTACTCGCAGTTAAAGACATTTTCAGAGACTTCGTGAGATTACATGTGTGCGCTGCGCGCGCGCGAGTACGCGCAAGCACGCATACTACATAAACACACCCACGCGCACGTGCACACACAAACATATATTAGCAATGAGAAATAACAAACAGTGATAGCACTTTCGCCAAATGAAAAAGAAACACGAACCGATCTGCAATCTGAAATTTAATTAAATGATTTAAACGCGATTATGCTGCGAAACCGGCGATATTTAGTTAACCATCCATCCATCGGATCAGTAATCTGCACGTCCGCATGATAAATTCGTCACGTTTAACAAACGCAGGCGAGCCTGAGCATTTGTTAGTTACATAGAATTTATTTCTGATACACCGGGGATCTTAATTTGGCCAGAAATTGTGCAAATACCATCCATCATCGCCGTGCATGCGCGTGTGTGCATGTGTACGTGCGCGCGCGTGTGCGTGTGCGTGTGAGAGAGAGCATGTGTATTATGTACGTGCGTGTGAGTGCGCGTGTATGTGCGTGCGTGCGTGCGTGTGTGTTTCCTCCATTAGTTTGCTATCGATGTCGCTGGCAGCGTGAATTAGTTAGTATTCGTGCAACCATCGCTGCTGCCGCGCTACAGCGAAATGCCAATAGGGACGACTGCTGAAGCCTGAAGCCTTGCACGGCGATACGCCACGCGAGCGACCACGAAGGATTTTTTCATCTATAATGCCCCAGCCATCCTCCCTGCCCAACTGCCACCGTAAAACCGATTATACTCAATCAAGCGCCCCTTTAGGTTAGGCATAGCTTAGCAACGCTATACGTATTAAATTATAGTCCGAGGAAAAATTCATGAGAAATTCGTGAATCGTGAACGATTTGAGCATAAGAAGTGATCAGCATTGTTTCTGCAGACGTTAGACAAAGGGGGCAGGAACATGCAGAAATTACACGTCAACCGAACATTACGAGGTGTTTAGAGTCGCGAGTTCCTATTTGTTATGTCAATGGTTGTTAGCAAACCCAGCCGCCACGCTCACATTTTCTTGTTTTCATTTCACATCGTGTCCCGTTTTAGATTCGTTTGTTTGTAAAGTAGTCGCGATTGAGTGAGTACATCGGCAGAACGAGCTTTCACACCGAGCTACAAGCAAATACACTCCCTCCTTCTTAAACAGGCTTGTTCTCTAAACTAAACTTCATTGTGCTCTTTGCTCAGCTGGGCAGCAAAATTGACCGAAATTGAGATCCCAAATGTGCAATGTAAAACCATCTGTCCAGCGGAGCATCGGCGCATGTGTGCGTGGGGACGTGTGAAGCTATACTGCTTTTTGCACAGGCACTTGGAGCGTTTCAATAAAATATAATGCTAAATAAATACGAAATCTATTTACTACCACGTCTAATGCGTCTAAGTCTTAATGCGTCTCTACTCTCTTTCGCCTATTATTGCCGACAATGTGGTGCCTATTTGTGCCTTGGTGCCTTGGTGCTTATTGGTGCCTTGTGTAGTGCCTATTTCCACAGTATTCTATAATGCTAGAGCTGCTGTCGAACGGCTAAACCAAACTGTAGCTCATTCTTCTTGGCAGGAATATCCTTCCAAGCGTTTTACTCGCCACATTCACTTACCTTTCCTGTGTACGTTTCACAAGAAATGACTAGAAGATAGCTA
>NW_014577118.1:288021-292893 GCF_000485595.1 Priapulus caudatus | reverse complement strand
CAATAACTGATAACAATTTTAGCAGATACATGGAGATGCTCTTCGGCCCAGTTTCGACTAATGACGGCACTCTTTCATTCGGCATTAATTCTTCGGCGCAGGCCCTACTATCCCGCCGTGTTTCTTACACGATGTTTAGCTGCCGCTTATCCTCCTAGTGCTGATCTCCCCCCCTGCCTCGCTGCTCTCTCCCCTCGCTCTCTCTCTCTCTCTCTCTCTCTCTCTCCGCTCTCTCTCCTCTCTCTCTCTCTCTCTCTCTCTCTCTCTCTCTCTCTCTCTCTCTCTCTCTCTCTCGCTCTCCCTCTCTCTCTCTCTCTCTCTCTCTCTCCTCTCTCTCTTCTCCTCTCATCTTCTCTCCTCTCTCGGCTCTATCATCTCTCGCGCACCACGCTATCGCTCATGCTCTGCGTTCTCTTCCTCTATATCTCCCTTTCTTGTGTTTCCCTGCTTGCTTGTCCTTCTTCGCCTCATTCCCTCTTTCATTTATCTCTCATCTTTTTTCTCGGTCGCTTCACTCTTCGTACGCGCCGCACGCTCTTCCCTCGCCCCCTCTCTCTCTCTCTCTCTCTCTCTCTCTCTCCTTCTCTCTCTCTCTCTCTCTCTCTCTCTCTCTCTCTCTCTCTCTCTTCTCTCTCTCTCTTTCTCTCTCTCTCTCTTTTCTCTCTCTCTCTTTCTCTCTCTCCTCTCTCTCTCTCTCTCTCGCTCTCTCTCTCTCTCTCTCCTCTCTCTCTCTCTCTCTCCCCCTCTCTCTCTCTCTCTCTCTCTCTCTCTCTCTCTCTTTCTCTCTTCCACTCTCACACTCAGATTCTTCTATCTCTTCTCACACACACACTCGCATCTCTCTCTCCCCCTCGCAGCTGTCTCTCCAATGGTTGCCGTGTGCGGTGTGCAGTCGCCGTGTGCGTGTGCGTGCTGCCGTGTGCGGCTGTGGCGTGGTCGTGCGGCGGCGCGTATGTTTGGTTTTGGGATTATCAACCTAATGAAGAGTGACTATTACCTGAATACAATTGCTCAGCTTCAAATGTTATATTCGAACAGCGTGAAAACTCGTTGCGGCCGTAATTCATTTCATGTAGCTGAATTACTTTACAAAAAATATCAGCGTTGATCGTCATCTCACTTTCTTCTCATGGAAATATGGACGCGCCTACACCTACTGTACGCATGCTGGCCCACAACATGAATTATCAATTGCGGACTGATAATTCATCATAAACTTACACTTCGCATTAACAAATCGATGAAAGGAATGACTTTAATTGCCCAAAATCAAATCGAATTATGTCGAGGCAGACTTATTGGTAAAATTTACTGCTATTGCCAAGACATATATAACCTACATGTGTACATGCGCCTGGCACACAATATAACAGGCCGATAAGGTAACGCATGTATCACCGACGTACGTCACGCACGCATCGCACGCTACGCACGCAAACACACATACAACGCGCGCTAGGCACTAACGCTGTGGTCGTGAACCACACGCAGTTCAGGCACACAACAATGTTCGTGAACACAGTCACACACGCATTCAGGCACACAACAATGTTCGTGAACACATGCAGTCAGGTACACAACAATGTTCGTAAAATCACACGCAGCGCGGCCACTACAACAATGTTCGTGAACACACGCAGTCAGGCACACAACAATGTTCGTGAACACACGCAGTCGGGCACACAACAATGTTCGTGAACACACGCCGAGTTCGGCTCACTAACCGATGTTCTGGTGAACACTCAGCATCACACGGCAGTCAGGCACACAGCAATGTGCATGAATATACGCATGCCAGGCACACAAGCAATTGCATGTGCCATGAACACACGCAGGCAGCACACATTTTCTATCGAACACACGCATGGGAGGCCACCACAACAATTGCATAGAACACACGCATGCATAGCACATAAAAAATGACAATGTGTGGTGAACACACGCACTCAGGCACACAACAAATGTGCATGAACACACACATGCAGCACAGAACAATGTGCATGAACACACGCTGCAGGCACACAACAATTCGTGTGTGAACACACCAACTCAGGCCCACACAACATGTGCATGACACACGGCTATGCAGGCCACAGAACAATTGTGCATGAACGACACGCATTGCTGCACCACAAACAATCGTGCAGGCAACACGCATGCAGGTTCACAACAATTTCATACACACGCACGCAGGCACACAACAAGTGTTACTATGAACACACGCCATGCCTGGCACACAACAATGTTGATGAACCCCACCATGCAGGCCCAACAGAACATGTGCATGAACACAACGCACTGCAGGCACACTAACAATGTGTGTGAACACACGCATGCAGGCACAAACAATGTGCATGAACACCGCATGCTGCGCACAACAACAAGGTGCATGAACACACGCATGCGGCACACAACAATGTGCATGAATACCGCATGCATGCAGGCACACAACAATGTGTGTGAACACACGCATGCAGGCACACAACAATGTGCATGAACACACGCATGCAGGCACAGAACAATGTGCATGAACACACGCATGCAGGCACACAACAATGTGTGTGAACACACGCACTCAGGCACACAACAATGTGCATGAACACACGCATGCAGGCACACAACAATGTGCATGAACACACGCATGCAGGCACACAACAATGTGCATGAACACACGCATGCTGGCACACAACAATGTGCATGAACACACGCATGCAGGCACACAACAATGTGCGTCACACACGCAGGCAGGCACGCAATAATGTTCATGCACACGCGCATGCAGGCACAAAACAATGTGTGTAAACACACGCGGGCACAAAACGCGTGCGAACATAGGCAGGCAGGCGCACGCGGATGTCTCCATTGTTCTCCGATTTCCGATAGCGCGTGTACACGCACTGACCTCGACTCGTGGCGTTTTAAAGCGCCGAGAAATCGTTAATCGGTGATAATAGTAAGTCAGAACTGCCGTTTGCGTGCGGATGAAACGTCAGCGGCACCGCGTTTACGAAATAACGTGAAATCGGGCGCAACCTAGCCACGTCATCCGATAATACGCTGCTCTCAACAAAAACCCGACTTCGGTCGATAGCCATTTCTAGTATCCAATTTGTGCGCGCGTGCATATGGGCGTGCGCGTGTAAATATTGCTTTGTATCGCTGATTAAAGGTCCGGCACCGCATCGGCAAAGCTTGATGCGAACGGAGGAAGCTTTGCGACCCCTACCAGGAGCGAGGAGTCAGTGCGCTCGCTTCCCTCATCGGCACAGCATAGAGCTCGTTTGGATCCAGAAAATGTTAGAAATTAGCCGTAATTTCTCTTATATCCACATACTGGGCTATTCTCGCGCTCAATTCCGACCGGCACCTGCAACAGCTGCGTGTGGTTTATTACCGAAAGCCTTTTCACCTGACATCAATCTCGGGTTAAGTAATCGACTCAGCGCTGAGGGAAGGGAAGGCAATAAATGGCCGGTTTCCAGATGACATGGCTTCCACTTGAAGGATCTGCTGCTGGGAGTCAGAATGCCGCCTCCAGAATTCCCTACATTTCATTATTGCAGCGTCAGCTAGTCCTAGTCATCTGGAAACAGGGTTCAGTGCGAGCGAAAGCCTCCCTAACCAATTCCGCGTCCAAATGCGTAAATGGAAAGGTTGCGTTAGCATTGCGGCCTCCCGCCCCATGCATTGATTCCCTCATCGTTACCTTTCACACACGCACGCACGCACTCGTACACACACGCACCCGCACGCACGCGCATGAACGCATGCACACGCACGCACACGCACGTGCATGAATGCACGCACACGCACGCACGCACGCACGCACGTAGATTAACGCACGCATGCATGCATACATGCAAGCACCGGTACGCATTCACACGCACGCACACGCACGCACGCACGCACATTAACGCACGCATGCATGCAGACATTCACGCACCGGTACGCATTCACGGCCAGGCGCGCGCACGCTCGCACACGCAGACGCACGCACGCGCATGCATGAACGTGCATGCACCGGTACGCACACACGTGCAGGAGCGCGCAATAGTATATCATTTACACCTGCCGCGCCGACATCCGCGCATTAAACCACGTGCAACAGTAGCAGCTTCCGCGGGTGCCGCGGTAGCTCGCTGAATACAGTACTAAGGCCTAAACTGTCTGCAAACTCGTGCAATTTCCGCGCGAGAAACTGCGAAATGAAAAGTACGGCTAAACGTTTTGCGTGAAGAAGACGACGTTCGCTGCGGCAGCAAACACTTAATAAGAACTTTTAATCAACATGCGCGGGATGACGATGCTGCTGCAAGATGCAGAACGTTTATTCGCGACACGCACCTCCATAATAATGTATGCGGCAGCGCGATAAACTAAGTATAAGATATAAGATGCCTCGCGCTTTTCCGCGCCAACTCGCCGATGATTATACGCAAAAACTAGTATAGTGTAGCAAAAGGAATGCCGCGTTATCAATTGTTGCGCGGCATTGATGAGCGAGCAGCGGCTACGTCACTAAGCCCGCACAGCCGACCAATTCGTTTCAGCTTCTTCACAAAGGAAGGAATCAGCAGGGAGACAGCAACCTAGCTGCTCACTCCGGGGAAGTCGATCCGTATAGCGGCGGCGACGACGGCGGCGGCGGCGGCGGCGTAAAAACATCGGACCGATCTGCAAACCAAATTATACGAAAATCGCCGAGCGCCGTAAGGCTTCGGAAGCCTACCGTCTGGAGACAGAGAGAGAGAGAGAGAGAGAGAGAGAGAGAGAGAGAGAGAGAGAGAGAGAGAGAGAGAGAGAGAGAGAGAGAGAGAGAGAGGAGAGAGGAGGAGGAGGGAGGGAGGGAGGGAGGAGAGAGAGAGAGAGAGA
>NW_014577118.1:263702-284210 GCF_000485595.1 Priapulus caudatus | reverse complement strand
CTCTCTCTCTCTCTCTCTCTCTCTCTCTCTCTCTCTCTCTCTCTCTCTCTCTCTCTCTCTCTCTCTCTCTCTCTCTCTCTCTCTCTCTCTCTCTCTCTCTCTCTCTCTCTCTCTCTCTCTCTCTCTCTCTCTCTCTCTCTCTCTCTCCCTCTCTCTCTCTTTTAATCTCCCACACTCCTCTCACCCTCTAATAGCTACGGAAGTTTACTCCTAACATGATTTTCTGAGAGAGAAAATATTCAATAGCGACGCCAACGTAATTAAATACCGAGAGAGTTTTCCAGCACTACCTATTCGTACGCTTGACACGTCTATATACCTGTTGACCTGCGATGTATATAGACGGAGAAGGGGGATAACGTAAAAATATACACCGACGACAAAGAAAGGTACTTTGAACCGCGAACAAAACTAATTTAGCTGGCAAATATTCCACGAGCTGTTCTAATTCTGTCAACAGCTGTAACTGCCACCGCATCTGCGCAAACTAGCTTCTTGTACATAAAAAAACGCGCGCACAATTCCCCGATTAGTTTGCACAACCAGAAGCCCATTCTGTTGCCAACTGGCGTCCAATAATTGAGATGGTGTATTCAAAAAAGAGTGGAAACCTTATCACCGGAGATCCGCTCGATGCGGTCGCAAAAATGGTTTTAGTTTCCGGTTACTTTAAACCACCCGACGTACAAACGACCGCCTGCCTCCCCCTCCCCCTCCCCACGGGACAGAAAGGCCAACTAAAACTAGGGCCAATTTTCCCCCCAAACAAAATTTCGAAACCGCCAATATCCTGATGGTGTCATGCACATGCACGCCGGCCCTTTCACGGCACGTCAATAGACGACGGAGAGCGATCGCGCGGGTAGGCGTGAGCACTTCCTTTGTCGCCGCGGTCGCCTCTCCCTCGACACAAGCTTGCTCATTACGCACGGCGGACCCTCCCTCTCCGCGTGCGGCCGCGGCGTTTTCTCCGACTAAATTTAATCACGTAACAAGTCCGAACACATCCGCAATTAGACGCATCGCATCGCAGCTGGCGACATCGAACTTTAAGTAGTCTGTCAATTTCAGCAAAACTTGATAAAGCTCACTCGGGGCCGTCTATTAGTGTTCGCGGACCTCGGAATCCATCGCATCCGGCGTTCTCTCTCTCTATTTTCTCTCTCTCTCTCTCTTTCTCTCTCTCTATTTTCTCTCTCTCTCTCTCTCTCTCTCTCTCTCTCTCTCTCTCTCTTTCTCTATTTCTTTCTTTCAGGGCGTCAAGTGACAAGTGACGCTCAAAAAATAAGAGGAAAATAGGAATTTTGGTGAGAAAATATATTGTTAAATAGGAATATTTGTTGCGTTAGATGGCCTCCCAACACCCCTACAGCCATCCCGATCCACCACAAGTGGTTTTATTAATATATATACATATTTGGAGTTACATCACATGCGAACAATATTTTGAGGTTTTAATGAGAATTGCATGTTAAAATTGATAAGCAGTTTATACATGCATAAGCACCCATACATGTAGACTATTCCAAAATAGTATGACGTACATGTATACATGGGCGGATCCGGCTTTTTGAAAAAGGGGGAGTTCAGTAAGAAATAAAGGGCACTTTTATAAAAAGGTGCCGAAGGCAGCTTATGCGACGTGTCTAAGGCACGTTGCCACTTAGGGGGGGGGGACCTCCCCTAAGAAAAATTTAAAAAATTGGTGCATTCTGAGAGCATCTGAACAGTAATTTTGATGTCTAGAATGCAAGATGGAATTCCAAATTTTTAAGCAGAAAATTATCTTTTATGTGTTTTCCCTCTTTTGGGGTAAAAAAGGGAGGTCCGGACCCCCTGGATCCCCCTTCTGGATACACATACCACATCCAACTGAGAAACAACTTTACTGAAATAAAATCTGTGATAGTAAAGAGTATATTACGTTAATTTAAAGTAAGAGGTGGGAGTCTGGGGGTCCTCCCCCAATAAATTTTTGAAAATTGGGTCACCTGAAATGTAAATTCCTGCATTCTGAGAAGGATACATACAATTCTGGATTCATAAAAATGAAAAGCCCGCAAAAATAGGAAAAAATAGGAATTTGTCCAGAAAATAGGAGAAAATAGTAATTGCCCAAAAAATAGGAAAAAATAGGAAAAAATAGGAACTTGACGCCCTGCTCTTTCTCTCTCTCTTTCTCTCTCTCTCTCTCTCTCTCTCTCTCTCTCTCTCTCTCTCTCTCTCTCTCTCTCTATCTATCTATCTCTCTTTCACATTCTCTCTCTGTGTGTCTCTCTCCACCTCTCTGTCACGCTCTCGTTCGCTTCCTCCTTCGCGCAGTCCCCCTGCTCTCGCTCTTTCGCATGCCCTCGCTCCCCTTCTTTAATCTATCTTTCTACCTTCGCCCCTGACACGTTCTCTCTCTACTTTCTAGCTCTCTCTCTGCCTCTTTTTCTCGCTCGCTCTTCCTCTCTCTCTCTCTCTCGCGCGCGCTGTCTCCCTCGCTCCCTCCCTCCCTCTTTCGCTCCCTCCCTCCCTCCCTCTCGTTCTCTTTCTTTCTCTCCCTCTCGCTTTATTCATTCTTTCTCTTCATCTCACTCTTTATACCTAGTGCGCTCTTATTTTCCTGCACTCACGTTTGCCACTCCGCACGCCATCAAGACACCAGCGTGCGCACGGGGGAACCGAGTTTGCGAATTTTGTTCATTAGCACAGAGTGGGCGCTACGACCCGGAGAGTCTCGGCAGTTCTGTTTATCTTGCCATGCAATTTTAATAACACGCTTTTGCTAATGATTTCAGCTATAGGACTTCGAGCTAGTTTGCAGGCAAGCAGGACACTTCACAGTGCGAGTCAAGCCGTCGCTGCTCTCGCAAAACGCTTACGTAGTGTCGCGTGAATCATAGCAGAGTCATTTAGCCGTGTGCCCAACGGAGCGCTGATAGGTTTGCTATACCCAGCTACTTTACTCCGAAAAGCCAGTAGACGCGAATCTATACATCAAGAGGGCATTCTAATACTAACATGAATGTAGAGATGTCGACAAGAAAGCAAAATAACGAGCACATTAAAAACGACCCACGTGAGACAGCGAGGGGGGATCAAAGTAAAAGACGCGTTATTGGCTAATACGTCAAAGGTTTTGCATAATTATTCATTCATGTAGATTTGTTTATTAATTAGCAATTGAGTGTTATACACTCAGTAATCCCACAGCACTGGAAAGCTGCCCATTTAGAATCGAGTAGACACAGTGGTCATGTATGAAGCAGTAATTGACACGAATTAACACACTAAGATTTCACAAATTCGGGGTTCCAACCACGCGCACGCTAAACTATACCATACACGAATATACGTAAATAAAATGAATTAATTAATTCTCAAATAAATCGAAAAATAATAAAATATAGACAACTTGGATCTCACCAATTAGCCGGCATATTACTGATTACGCCAGTAAAAATTTACCACACGCTTGTTCTGTTTTTGCATATAAAAGAACATAGAACGCAACCACCTTCATTGTCGTGACAATTAACTGCCATGTAACCAGTGCCACCAGACAAAAGTGCACCCCAATTGAGTGTGTGGGTCTTTTTAGACTGGTACAGAATCTATTACTTTATGCAAGTTACCATTGACAAGGTATACGAATATGATCTCGCTAGAAAAAAAAGAAAGAAAACAAAAAGTCCACAAATCAAAAGTTCAATCGTTGCATATAATTCGATGAAAGTGACGATGTACAAGTGTTCTAAGACACGTTGGCCTCACTGTAGGCACTTGCTCTGACGCGAACAACACCAATAAGTATTGTAATGGTCGGTAAAAAATACTATAACAGTCAGAGAAGACTGTTCAAATCCTTTCTTTTAAGCTGCGATGCAATATAAACGCAGCAGTAACGTAAAATCGTGCCCTCCAGCCACGTGCACTTTCACCAGCAGTATGCACGAATACACGTAGATATAGTAAAGCTGCTTCATTGCCTCGTAAAACGGCCTGGCCGCGCGTTATGATAATAATCTCTCTTCTCGTGGAGATCGTAAACGTCAAATGAAACACAAAGGGGGTATGATATTTATTTCCCTGAACATAATCGTACTGCTCGCTCGCTCGTTGGCACTGCTGTTGACTCACGTTGGCATTTTATGCGGACAGTCGCAGACGACGGAGGAAATTTCGCGTTGTATTTGTTACCGTATTTTATTACGTGGCATTGCCTTACTGCGTCCAGGGCCGCGCCCGGCGTTTCAGTCAGTTAATCAAAATGCGCGCGTGCGCATGCGCGAGCGAGTTTTAGTTCCGAGTCAGTCACCAGATATACGCTCAAACGGAGAGATAAGACGCGTCGATTGTGTGGTATAGTTACATTCATGTGGGAAATCAGCAGTTATCGTCATTTGCGTCGTCGTAACCTCCGTAGCATCGGACAGCTGGGGCGGTATAGATATATAAAAGAGATAGTGAAGTTTATTGCATATCGTCCCACCAGACGATATCGGTAGAGAGAGAGAGAGAGAGCACAGAGGTAGCCACATCCCGATAGCATATTGCCCAGGAAATACCTTCGTTATAGAAATAGGGTTATGATCCACATCCCAAGCCCCTAATCCCAACCCGAACCCTAACAATAACACTATACCAAACTCGCGATAGCGCTGTGGCCCGAACCCTAACCTTCAGCACTTGAAGCACGACGCTCGCTATGAAGGCTCTCCTGTGCCCCGGCGTATCACACAATAGCCCGACGCTCGGCGACGAACAAAACGGTGGCGGCCGACGACTTGAAAAGTACGCCGACAATTAGCCGACTGATTGCCAGCCGCTGAGAAAAGCGGGCTGCTGCTGCCTTTGCTGCTGCTGCTGCTGCTGCTGCTGATCGGCGCTCATTAAATTCGCTAGCGAAAGAAACTAGGCGGTGGCGGCGGTGGTGGTGGCGGCGGCAGCGCCGTGGCTGATGGCGACGGAAAGGCCTGGAAATGAAATCATTATCCCAGCGCTAGTGACACATGCACGTATCTTCCCCGCGCGTCAATTATTTTCTGTCAACCGGTAGCGCGCGGGGGGGGGGAGCGATCGATGGGCGAGCGACCGCCTGCTGCCGGCGACACACACACGCACACACACGCTCGCACTCATGCGCCGCATGCAAACACCAACGCGCACCGCATGCACACTTACACACACACACACGCACGCTCGCACGCACGCACGCAAGCGCGCGCGCACACACACACACACACACACACACACACACACACACACACACACACACCCGTCCGTCCGTCCGTCCGTCCGTCCGTCCGTCAATGCATCCATCCATCCATCCATCCATCCATCCATCCATCCATCCATCCATCCATCCATCCATCCATCCACATCCATCCATCCATCCATCCACATCCATCCATCCATCCATCCACATCCATCCATCCATCCATCCATCCATCCATCCAACCAGTTTCTTTTTTTATTTGATACTAGCACCTCCGCCGCAACCACCACTAGCAGCTCCCTCCCCCACCTACCACTACAGCTCCCCAACCCGGCCCAGCCCACCGACCTACAGGCCCCCCTGCCCCCACCACCACTACAAGCTCCCACCTCCCCCAACCACCACTAGCAGCTCCCCCTCACTCACCCACCAACTAAAGCTCCCGCCTCACGCCAACACCAGCTACAGCTCTCACCCCCCACCCCCACACTACAGCTCCACCTCCCCCCACCCACTACAGCTCCCTCGCCCGCCATCGCACCACTACAGC
This sequence comes from Priapulus caudatus, assembly GCF_000485595.1. Classification (NCBI taxonomy): domain Eukaryota; kingdom Metazoa; phylum Priapulida; class Priapulimorpha; order Priapulimorphida; family Priapulidae; genus Priapulus; species Priapulus caudatus. Next base: position 278,457 of record NW_014577118.1, on the reverse strand, counting down.
TCCCGCCACCACCACACAGCTTCCCCTCACCCACCACCACTAAAGCAGCTCCCCCTCACTCCCAAAAAACCCCACCATACAGCTTCCCCTCCCCACCACCACTACGAGCGTCCACCTCCCCACCACCACTAAGCTCCCCCTCCCCCACCACCACTACAGCTCCCCCCACCACCACTACAGCTTCCGGCCCTCACCACCACCGAACTACAGTCCCCTGTCCCCCCAGCCACCAAGCTACAGCTGCCACCTCCCCCCACACCGCTCACGCTGCCCCCTCACCCACCACCACTACAGCTTCCCCCCACCACTGAACTACAGCCTCACCCTCAACCACCACCACTACAGCTCCGCCACGCACTACAGCTCCCCCTCACCCAACCACCACTACAGCTCCCCTCAGCCCACCACCACTTACAGCTCCCCTCACCCATCCACCACTTACAGCTCCCCGCCCCACCACTACAGCTCCCCCCACCCACCACCACTACAGCTTCCCTCACCACGGTCCACCCACCACTAGCAGCTCCCCCCCCCAGCCACACACTACAGCTTCCCCTCACCCACCCACCACTACAGCTCCCCAACCCCACACAGCTCTCCCCCACCCACCCACCACTACAGCTCCCCCGCTCCTCCACCACTAGCAGCTCCCCTCACCCACCACCACTAACAGCTCCCCTCCCCTCACCACCACTACAGCTCCCCCCTGCCCGACACCACACACTACAGCTCCCGCCACCCACCACCCACTACAGCTCCCGCCTCCCCCAGCCACCACACAGCTCCCCCTCAACCCACCACTAGACAGCTCCCCCATCCACCACCACCTGCACTAACAGCTTCCCTGCACCCACCACACTACAGCTCCCCTCCCCCACAAGCTACTACAGCTCACCCCTCACCCCACTACCACTACAGCTGCCCCCTACACCCACGCACTAACTATACAGCTCCCCCCACCCACCACCACTACAGCTTCTCCTCCCCGCGCCACCACCACTACAGCTCCCCTCACACCCACCACCACTACAAGCTCACCCGTCACCACCAGCCACTAACAGGCTTTCCTGCCTACCCACCACCACTACAGCTCACCCTCCCCCACCACTACACAGGCTCCCCCCACCACCACTACTACAGCTCCCCTCACCCACCCACTACCTATGCTCCCCCTCACCCACCACTACAGCTCCCCCTCCCCCACCACCACTACGCTGCACCTCCCCCACCGACTACTGACAGCTCCCGCCTCCCCACCACCACCTACAGCCGCCCCTCCCCACGCACCACTACAGCTCCCCCTCACCCACAACACGATCTCTGCGCACGTCGCACACACCGCTAACAGCTCCTCCCCTCACCCCACCACACTACAGCTCCCCACCACCACTACCGCTCCTCCTCCCCACGACACCACTACAGCCCCCTCACCCACCACGCACTACAGCTCCCCCCTCGCCCCACCACCCTACAGCTCCCCCTCACCCACCACCGCTAACACGCTCCCCCTCACCCCACACCACCACTAACAGCTCCCCACCCACTACAGCTTCCTCCTCGCCCCACCCCACTACAGTCTTCCCCATCACGCCACGCGACCGACACTACAGTCTCCCCCTCCCCCCACCACCACTACAGAGCCCCTGCCCCACCACCACTACAGCCTCCCCACCCACTACAGCTCCGTCCTCCCGCCACCACCACTACGCTCACCGCCCACCGACACACCACTACAGCTCCCCCTCCCCAGCCAACCCGACTTACAGGCTCCCCTCCTCCACCAACCACTACAGCCCCCTACCCCCACCACCAACTACAAGCTCCCCCTCCCCCACCACTACTACAGCTCCCGCCCACCCACCACCACTACAGCGCTCCCCCCACCCAACGGCACTACTAACAGCTCCCCTCACCCAACCACCACTACAGCTCCCCCCCGGCCCCACCACCACTACAGCTTTGCCCCCTCCCGCCCACGCACTAACAGCTCCCACGGACACTACAGCTCCCCGCTCCCCCACCACCTTACAGCTTCGCCCTCACCCCACCACCAAACTACAGCTCCCCTTCCCCCCATCACGACACTACAGCTCCCCGCCTCACCCACCACCACTTCATGCCCCGCCTCACCCACCCACCACACAGCTCCCCACCAGCCAACCACTACAGCTCCCCTCCCCCACCACCCACTAACAGCTCGCCCTCCTCCACCACCACTACAGCCCCCTCACCCCACCACCACATACAGCTTCAGACCCCCTTCCCCCCATCCACCACTAACAGCCCCCCTCACGCCACGGCACCACTACAGCTCCCCCACCACCACCGACTACAAGCTCCCCTCCCCCACCACCACTAAGTTCCCCTCCTCCACCACCAACTAGCAGCGCCCCCTCCCCACCACCACTACAGGCTCCCCCCTCACCCACACCCTACAGCTCCCCCCACCCACCACCCACTACAGCTCCTCCTCACGCACCACCACTACAGCTCCCCCTCTCCCCACCACCACTACAAAGCTCCCCTCCTCCACCACCACTACAGCCGCCGCAACTCCCCCACCATCACACTACAGCTCACCGCCTCCCCCATCAGCACACATCGCTTCCGCCTCGCCCTCACCAGCGCACTTACAGCTCCTCCTCCTCCACCACCACTACAGCTCCCGCCTCCCCGCACCACCACTACAGCTCCCACTCCCCCACCACCACTACAGCTCCCCCTCCCCAACCACCGCTACAGCTCCCCCTCACCCCCACACTACAAGCTGCCCACCACCAACTAATCTCCCCCTCCCGCCCCACCACCAACTCACTAACAGGCTCCCCACTCATCCCACCACCCACTACAGCTCCCCCACCCCGACAGCCACCACTACAAGCTCCCCCTCACCCCCACCCACTACAGCACCCCACCAACAACATCTCCCACCACCACTACAGCCCCCCTTCGCCCCACCACCACTACAGCCGCCCGCTCCGCCGCTAACCGTTTGCTACACCTGTGAGCAGCACCTCGTGGTGATCGCCGCCTTCGCTGAGACTATTACCGATGGTGTAGCACGTAAGATTATTATCTCAATAGGCTGAGATTTGATCTCATAGCACAGGAATAGTTTGGTTGCCATCGAGGTGAAAATCAGAAAGTGGTCGTCCCATGCCTTCCAATTTAGTTTCAGTTTAAAAGTTTAAAATTAAAGTTTCTTTTGCTGCGAGCCATCACTTCCTTTGTCACGCGGCGGAACTAGGCTGTGGCTTAAGCACGCTCGCGACTGCGATCGCGCGCCATGCGACTGACCCCATCTCCCATCGCAACCCAGATACGGCGTATAATATCATACGTACGTGCGCCCCCTAGAGTAATACGCGCTTCCGTGTAAATAGCCTATGTACTACAGCTTTCAGTTTATGCCCGCGCGCAAATATGCTGCATCTTGTTCCTAGCGCTAAACAGTCGGGCCCATGCTAGCCGGGCGGCGTTCGCCACGGGATCGCGGCTTTCGCAGGGCATGCAGTACGATTAATGCGCCTCTATGCGGGGAGGGGAGTCCCGTTGAAGGGACGAAACACTATGAAGTCCCGAACTTTGATGGCATAGCCGTTGTCCCATCATTCACGGCGGTTCGAGCGGGAGCGGTGAGCTGGGGGAGGGCGAGTGAAGTAAGCAAACTGCTGCGCGCAGTCTAAATGGTTTTCGTTCTGTATAGTGACGGTGGGTTCTATGATCGTCCGGTACGGCGGTGAATTTATCGCCGCCGCCGCCGCCGGGCAAATGCATTCGATGCAGTGCCGAACAATAGAAAGACGATTTAATGATATTTAAGAAATGCAATGGCACTCGGCAACGCACGCACGCACACGCGACTGTAAGCATATGTTGACACACGGTAGATTGCCCGCAGAGGGGATATGTTGGCCGGCCCAAACATTGCCAGGTGTCTTTAAGCGGCTAAAACTATAAACTAGTGATTTATTCGCAGAACATTATGACGCCTAAATAGCAGCACAACATAACACATCAAATGTCTTATACGTGTGATATGATGTGTATATATGATATAGATATATGGTGTGTGGTGCGCCTGCGTGCGTGCGGCGTACGTGCGTGCGTGCGTGCGGGCCCCCCGCCGTGTGGCATGCGTGCGCAGCCGTGCGTGCGTGCCGCCGTTGGCGGTTATATATTGATGCCATATATACGTGGTCGCGCGTATAGCCGAAGACGGCTCTGTGCACAGAAACCTGTGAACCTGCAAGCAATACAGCATGGCTGATCCAATATCACGCTAGTAAGGTCTTTTTTTGCTTCGACTTGATCCCAGACACGTTCGGAAGTCCGGGTATATATATATATATATATATATATGATATACACGAACACACATCCACATCCAAAAATCCGCTCTTCGTAGATTAACAATATTCCTGAATTTAACTTAAATTTTAATTTGAAATTTTCAATTTATTGGGCAAGAGAATTTGGAATGTAACGGTAGTCAGACATCCCCACACTTCTATTAAACTTGACAGTAGATGAAGCAAGGGTGAATGCTTATTACAGGAAGCAGTGCGCCGATAATATAAGTGTTATTTAAAAAATTATACTAATTGTTAATTAACATTGTGCTAAGTATATTTCCTGTTTTCGGCAGACAACCCTTCCCCAGGAAAAGTTTAAACTCATTAATTAAAATTGAGCAGTACATCCATTTCAATATTCATAACCGTTCAACATGCATGGTTATAATAAAACCTTGCTGAACATTCTTCATGGCACTGCCTGACGTCTCTGTAACGACACCCACGTAGTCACGATTTTTAAAACAATGGCTTCACATATTCCCCAGACCGTTCTCGGTATTCCTCGACCGTCCTGATTACTACCGGTGCGCCTTTCGTAACACTAGAAATTGCATATAGTAAGGCTATCATGTCTTAGAACAGATCAGCAATCATTATTCACCAGTATTGCACCTATATCTGTATTTCAAAATAGATTTGTTTACAAAACATGACGAGAGGAGCGGAGTAGCACGTTGATTCTCACATCTCATCGAAATGCTATAGACTGGTACCCTAATTATACACTCAGTTGGCTTTGTCCACGAATATCGAAAATATGGTGGGCAAGTCTAACGGACAATTTACGTCACTAAACAACGGCCTTGTTTTGTTCGTATTTTTCGTATTTACTCGAAATGTTCAAGTAAATGGCAAGCCAAGTTTCAGTCTGTTTCCTGTTTTATACTCTATGAACTATTTACAACCTTGTCTAATTTGTTATGCTGGAAGTATAGGTAAATATCCGCTAGAGCCAAGTTGGTAGGCCCTCTTCATTTCGAATTTAAATCATTCTAAACGTATTCATATTTCTTGAACGGCAGTCCTTAAAATGCCCGCGTGATAATTTCGATTACAGTTTCTTTAGTCCTACGGGTCGTTGGTCCCTACGGGTCGTTTGGTCCTACCGGGTCGCTGGATCCCGGGTCGTCGTCTACGGGTCGTCTGGTCCTGACGGTTTTTAATAAGATTTTTTTAATTTATTTATTTTTAATGTTTAATTAGCCACGACCAATGTTGTCCCTACCGGTGCACGATACAAAAATACGCTATGCACAATTAAACTTATAATAAATGAATACAACAATAAAAATAATTAGGCTGGACTGGCCTGTTAAGTGTACTAACCAGCACTTCAGTTAAAACTGGTGTATGTTTCACCAAGGGTGAATGAAATTCATTTTGAGGTGAACTGAAACTAGCCCAAAACATAAGGAATTTTGTCGTGGGTGAATGAAATTTTGTGATAAGGTCTCGAGGTGAATGACACTGAAATAGTCTTAAGAATTCTTTTCTTCTTCCTCCCTCCACTCCTGTCTGGTGCGATAGCTTCAATCATAGTGAAAAGCCACATACATATAAAAATGGGGAACAAAACTTTTTAGAAATTTAAATAAAAAATAAATAACAAAATACAAAATAAAAATAAACGCTGCATTGTGATTTTTACAAAAATTGGTCATTCACTCTAACCGCTCATTACTAATAACCGTAGGAACCAACGACCCGTAGGACGCAACGACCCCGTAGGACCAACGACCCCGATAGGACCAACGACCGCGTAGGACGCAACGACCGTAGGACCAAGCGACCGTAGGACTATCAGATCGGTTCCCCCTAATTCAAGGCGTGCATATAAGCATACCAACATCAATGCATCCATATCTACTATTTCTAGCTGTCGCGTTCGTTTGAATTGTCTGTCTGTCTCTGCTGTCCTGTTCCATCCTATCTATCTATCCGCTATCGTATCTATTATCTATCTATCTATCTATCTATCTATCTATCTGATCTATCTATCTATCTCAATCTAATCTATCTATCTATTAATCTATCTATCTATCTATCTTATCTATCTTGCTATCTATCCTATGCTATGCTATCTATCTATCTATCCTACTAGCTATCTATCTATCTATCTATCTAGTCTATCTATCTATCTATCTATCTATCTATCTATCTTACTATTCTATCTATCTATCATATCTATAATATGCTATCTAGCCTATCTACCTATCTATCGTACCGACCTAGCTCTCTCTCCTCTCATCGCTTCTCTCCTTCTTATACTACTATATATTGTGTGTGTGGTGTGTGTGTAGCGTGGGCGTGCGTGCGTGCGTGCGACTGCGTGCGTGCGGCGTGCGTGCGTGCGTGCGTGCGTTGCGGGCGTGCGTGGTGTGGTCACTGTGTGTGTGTGTGTGGCGTGCGCGTGCGCGGTGGCGTGTGTGGTGTGTGTGTGTGTCTGTGTGTGTGGTGTGTGTGTGCGTAGCGTCGTGCGTGGTGCGTGCGTGCGTGCGTGCGTGCGTGGCGTGCGTGCGTGTCGTGCGTGCGTGCGTGCGTGCGTGCGTGGCGTGTGTGTGTGCGAAAGCTAGAAGCTTTGTGCATGGCAGCTGCATTAGGCCTCACGCAACGCTCTGCGGACACACGAGCTATAGAGAGCTTTCTCACAACAGAAGAACAAGGTGTCGGTGCTAAACCCGCTGCTGTTGCCGCTGTTACCGTGGTAAGATATGCGGTCGTAGCGTATAGGTGCAGGCGGAAGCGTCGAGAGTCTCTGAAGTAGATGGCGCAGCGAAGTAGCTTATGTTGCATTACAGGTGCGATTACTGTTTTCGAGATGACAACTAAATGGCATGATGAATGAATGCTACATTACTTTGGCTGCTCTGCTGAACGAGTGTTTCAGGGGAAGTTCACACTCCTAATCTCCGTTTGCCCGCGCCAAAACCCGGCTTCGCACGCGCGGATGTGTGGTTGAGTGGTGTTTTCTTGTATTGGGCTATTTACTGACTGATAGGTACTCCAGGGCTGCACGCGCGTGTGCGCGCGCGTGTTAACAAATGTAGTTACAACTATTTATAAGCGCGTTCGTTTATTTAACAATTAGATACGTCACGCATCTCGTCTTTTATCGCGGATACAACCAAGCCAGTAAATAAGAGGAAACGCCAAGAGTGGCCATTTTAAACAAGTGCCCGTTCTACATGAGTGGCGTGACTGTATAACTGAACTCAATGGCGACGCTGAAAGTGGCCTTCGCAGACCGTTCTATAGAGGTGACCTCTATAACGCAGGTTTGACAGTGTAATTTAAACATTTTAATGTAGATTAGACATAGTTATAGTTATAGTTATAGTTATAGTATAGTTAATTATTAGTTATAGTTATAGTTATAGTATAGTCATTAGTTAAGTTATTAGTTTATAGTATAGTTATAAGTTAAGTTATAGTTATAGTTATAGTTATAGTTAGAGTATAGGTTATAGTTAATAGTTATAGTTATAGTAATAGTATAGTATAGTTAATTGTTATGTTATAGTTATAGTTATGTTTATAGTTATAGTTATAGTTATCAGTTTAGGTAGAGTTATTAGTTATAGTTAATAGTCATAAGTTATAGTTATAGTTATAGTTTAGTTATAGTTATCAGTTATATGTATAGTTATAGTTACTAGTTATGAGTTATAGTTATAGTTATAAGTTATAGTATAGTTATAGTTAAGTTATAGTTTATAGTTATAGTTAATAGTTATAGTTATAGTGATAGTTATAGTTATAGTTATAGTTATAGTTTAATGAGTTATAGTTATAGTTATAGTTTATAGTTATAGTTATAGTTATAGTCATAGTCATAGTTATAGTTATAGTTATAGTTATAGTTATAGATGGTTTATAGACTGCGTTGGTTCGAGCGACTTGGCCCACCTAACATCGGTCTGATGGGCCGATATCGTCTGGTGGGACGATATGCAAATAAACTTAATTAAAACATCTCTTTTATATATCATACGGCCCAGCTTCGCGATGCTACGGAGGTTACGATGGACGACAGCAAATGAACGATAACTGCGATTCCGCCGCACAATGAATGTAACTATACCACACAATCGACGCGTCCTTATCTCTCCCGTTTGAGTCGTAATACTGTGACGACTCGGAACTTTAAAATCTCGCTCGGCGCATGCGCACGCGCGCATTTGATTAACTGACTGAAAACGCCGGGGGCCCTGGACGCAGTAATAAGGCCAGATGCCACGTAATAAAATAGCGGTAAAGCAAATACAACGCGAAATTTCCTCGCGTCGTCTGCCGACTGTCCGCAATAAAAATGCCAACGGGTGAGTCAACCAAGCAAGTGCCAACGAGCGAGCGAGGCAAGTACGATATGTTCAGGGAAATAAATATCATACCCCTTTGTGTTTCATTTGACGTTTACGATCTCCACGAGAAGAGAGATTATCCATCAATAACGCGCGCCAGGCCGTTTACGACGGCAATGCCATGAAGCAGCGTACTAATACTACGTGTATTCGTGCATAACTGCTGGTGAAAGTGCACGTGGCTGAGGGCACGATTTTACGTACTGCTGCCGTTATATTGGCATCGCAGCTTAAAAAAAGGATTTGTAACAGCTTCTCTGACTGTTAAGATTTTTTACGCGACCATTACAATACCTTATTGGTGTTGTCGCGTCAGAGCAAGTGCCTACAGTGAGGCCAACGTGTTTAGAAACACTGTAAACATCGTCACTTTCATCGAATTATATGCAAGCGATTGAACTTTTGATCTTTGTGGACTTTTTTGTTTTCTTTCTTTTTTTTCTAGGCGAGATCATATTCGTATACCTTGTCAATGGTAACTTGTCATAAAGTAGATAAGAATTCTGTACCAGTCTAAAAAGACCCACAACATCAATTGGGGTGCACTTTTGTCTGTGGCACTGGTTACAGTGGCAGTTGTCACGACAATTGAAGGTGTTGCGTTCTATGTTCTTTTATTGCAAAAACAAGAACAAGCGTGTGGTAATTTTACTGGCGTAATCAGTAATAAATGCCGGCTTAATTGGTGAGAATCCAAGTTGCTATATTTTATTATTTTCGATTTATTTGAGAATTAATTAATTCATTTTATTTACTAGATTCGTGTATGGTATAGTTTAAGCGTGTCGCGTGTTGGAAGCCGCCGAATTTGTGAAATCTAGTGTGTTAAATTCGTGTCAATTACTTGCTTCATACATGACTCACTGTGGTCTACCTCGATTCTAAATGGGCAGCTTCCAGTGCTTGTGGGATTACTGAGTGTATAACCTCAATTGCGCTAATTAATAAACAAATCTAACCATGAATGAATAATTATGTCAAAACCTTTGACGTAAGCGACAATAACCGTCTTACTTGATCCACCCTCGCTGTCTCACGCTGGTCGTTTTAATGTGGCTTCGTTATTTTGGCTTCTTGTTCGACATGCTACATTCATGTTAGTAATGTAGAATGCCCTTTGATGTGTAGATTCGCGTCTACTGGCTTTCGGAGTAAAGTAGCTGGTGTATAGAAAACCTAATCAGCCGCTCCGTTGGGCACACCGGCTAAATGAACCTCTGCGTATGATTCACGTAGCGCACACGTACGTAAGCGTTTTGCGAAAGAGCAAGCGAACGGCCTTTGAACTCCACTGTGAATGTCGCTGCTTGCCTGCAACTAGCTCGAAGTCCTATAGCTGAAATCATTACAAAACGTGTATTAAAATTGCATGGCAAGATAAAACGAACTGCCGCGACTGCCTCCGGTCGTAGGCGCCCACTCTGTGCTAAATGGAACCAAATTCGCAACTCGGTTCCCCGTGCGCACGCTGGTGTCTTGAATGGCGGTGCGGAGTTGGCAAACGTGAGTGGCAGGAAAAAAAGAGGCGCACTAGGTATAAAGAGTGAGACGAAGAAAAGAAAAGAATGAATAAAGCGAGAGGAGAGAAAGAAAGGAACGAGAGGCGAGGGAGGGAGGGAGCGAAAAGAGGAGGGAAGGGAGCGAGGAGACCAGCGCGCGCGAGAGAGAGAGGAGAGGAGAGGACGAGAAAAAGAGCAGAGAGAGAGCTAGAAGTAGAGAGAGAACGTGTCAGGGGCGAAGTAGAAAGATAGATTAAAGAAGGGGAGCGAGGCATGCGAAAGAGCGAGAGGCAGGGGACTGCGCGAAGGGGAGCGAAGCGAGAGCGTGACAGAGAGGTGGAGAGGACACTACAGAGAGAGAAATGTGAAAGAGGAGAGATAGATAGATAACGAGAGAGAGAGAAGAGAGACAGAGAGAAGAGAGAGAGAGAGAGAGAGAAGAGAGAGAGACAAAGAGAGAGAGAAGAGCAGGGCGTCTAAGTTGCGCTATTTTTTGCCATATTTTTCCATATTGTTGGGCAATTACTATTTCTCCTGATTTTCTGACAAATCCTATTTTTCCTATTTTTTGCGGGCTTTATTCATTTTTTATGAATCCAGAATTGTAATGTATCCCTTTCAGAATGCAAAGAATTGTACATTTCAGGTGACGGGCCAATTTCAAAAATTTATTAGGGAGGACCCCAGACTCCACCCTCTATACTTTAAATTAACGTATATACATCTTTACTATCACAGATTTTATTCAGTAAAGTTGTTTCTCCAGTTGGATGTGGTATTGTATGCCAGAAGGGGGACCACGGGGGTCGGCACCTCGCCTTTTTTAGCCCAAAAAGAGGAAAACACATAAAAGCATAATTTCTGGCTTAAAAATTTGGAAATTCGCATCTTGCATCTAGACATCAAAATTAGCTGTCAGATGGCTCTTCAGAATTCATCCATTTTTTAAATTTTCTTAGGGGATGGTCCCCCCCCCCCTAAGTGGCAACGTGCCTTAAGACACGTCGCTAAGCTGGCCTTCGCACCTTTTATAAAAGTGGCCTTTATTTCTACTGAACTGCCCACTTTTTCAAAAAGCCGTCCGCCCATGTATACATGTACGTCATACTATTTTGAATAGCTAACATGTATGGGTGCTATGCATGGTAAAACTGCTATATCAATGTTTTACATGCAATCTCAATTAAACCTCAAAATAATTGTTCGCAGGAAATGTGAGTAACTCAAAATATGTATATAATTATAAAACCTACATTGTGCGTGGATCGGGATGGCTGTAGGGGTGTTGGAAGCCATCTAAACGCAACAAATTTTCCTATTAACAATATTATTTTTCACCCAAAATTCCTAATTTTCGCTCTTATTTTTTGAGGCGTCACTTGTCACTTAGACGCCCTTGAAAGAAAGAAATAGAGAAAGAGAGAGAGAGAGAGAGAAGAGAGAGAGAGAGAGAGAGAGAGAGAGAGAGAGAGAGAGAGAAAATAGAGAGAGAGAAAGAGAGAGAGAGAGAGAAATAGAGAGAGAGAACGCCGGAATGCGATGGATTCCGAGGTCCGCGAACACTAAATAGACGGCCCGAGTGAGCTGTATCAAGTTTTGCTAAATGACGAGACTACTTAAAGTTCGAAATTCGACCAGCTGCGATGGCGATTGCGTCCTAATTGCGGATGTGTTCGGACTTGTTACGTGATTAAATTAGTGTCGGATGAAACGCCGCTCGGCCGCTAACGCGAGAGGGAGGTCCGCCCGTGGCGTAATGAGCAAGCTTGTGTCGAGGGAGAGGCGGCCGCGGCGAGCAAAGGAAGTGCTCACGCCTACCCGCGGCGATCGCTCTCGCGTCGTCTACATCTGACGTGCGTGAAGGGCCGGCGCTGCATCGTGCATGACACCAATCAGGTATATTTGGCGGTTCGAAATTTTGTTGGGGGAAAAATTGGCCCGTAGTTTTAGTTGGCCTTTCTGTCCCGTGGAGGCGGGAGGGGGAGGCAGGCGTCGTTTGTACGTCGGGGGTTTTAAAGTAACCGGAAACTAAAACCATTTTGCGACCGCATCGAGCGATGCTCGGTGATAAGTTCCACCTTTTTTGAAATACCCATCTCAATTAAATTGACGCCAGTTGGCAAACAGAAGGCTTCTGGTTGGCAAACTAATCGGGGAATTGTGGAGCGTTTTTTATGTACAAGAAGCTAGTTTGCGCAGAAGTGCGGTGGCAGTTAACGCAGCTGTTGAGCAGAATCAGAAACAGCCGTGGAATATTTTGCCAGCTAATTAGTTTGCCTGCGCGGTTCAAAGTACTTTCATTGTCGTCGTCGTCATATTTTTCACGTTATCCCCCTTCTCCGTCTATATACATCGCAGGTCAACAGGTATATAGACGTGCAAGCGTACGAAATAGGTAGTGCTGGAAATCCTTCTCGGTATTACTTACGTTGGCTCGCTTACTTGAATATTTTCCCTTTCGAGAAAATCATGTTAGGAGTAAACCTCGTAAGCTATTAGAGGGTGAGAGGAAGTGTGGGAATTAAAAGAGAGAGAGAGGGGAGAGAGAGAGAGAGAGAAAAGAGAGAGAGAGCGAGATGGGAGAGAGAGAGAGAGAGAGAGAGGAGAGAGAGAGAGAGAGAGAGAGAGAGCGAGAGAGTAGAGAGAGAGAGCAGAGAGAGAGAGAGGAGAGAGAGAGAGCAGAGGAGAGAGAGAGAGCGACGAGCGAGAGAGAAGCGAGAGAGACAGAGAGAGAGAGCACGAGCGAGAGAGAGAAAACTGTCGTTGGGCGGGAGAAATAGAGAGCGAAAAAGAGGTGTGTGTGTGTGTGCGCGTGGCGTGCGTGAAGTGCGTGCGTGCGTGCCGGTTTTCGGAGACAGATTGACTAGATGGATGATGAATGGATGATGGATGGTGGATGGACTGGATGGATGGATGGGATGGATTGGATGGATGGATGGATGGATGGATGGATGGCTGGATGGATGGATGGATGGATGGCATGATGGATGGATGATGGATGGATGGCATGGATGGATGGAAATGGATGGATGGATGGATGGATGGATGGATGGATTGGCGATGATGGATGGATGATGGATGGATGGATGGATGATGGATGGATGATGGATGATGGATGGAATGGATGGACTGGATGGATGGTGATGGAGATCGGAATGGATGAGGATAGGATGGATGGATGGATGGAGGATGGATGGATGGATGGATGGATGGATGGATGGATGGAGATGGATGGATGGATGGTGGATGGATGGATGGATGGATGGATGATGGATGATGGATGGGATGGATGGATGGATGGATGGTGGATGGATTGGATGGATGGATGGATGGAGATGGATGGATGGAATGTGGATGATGGATTGGATGGATGATGGATGATGGATGGAATGCGATGGAGGATGGAGTGGATGGATGGATGGATGGATGCGATGATGATGGATAGGATGGATGGATGGATGGGGATGGATGGATGGATGGATGATGGATGAGATGGATCGGATGGATGGATGGACATGGATGGATGGATGGATGGATGGATGGACTGATGGATGGATGGATGGATGATGGATGCTGGATGGAATGGATGGATGGATGGACTGGATGGATGGATGGTTGGATTGGATGGATGGATGGATGGATGATGGATTGGACGGATGGATGGCATGGACGTGGATGGATGGATGGATGGCGAATGGATGGATGGATGACTGGATGGATGGATGGATGGAAGGGGGGGGGGGGGGGGGGGGGGGTGGATGGAATGGATGGATGGATGGATGGAGAGTGGCATGGATGGATGTAGATGGATGGATGGACTGGATGATGGATGGAATGATGGATGGATCGGATGGACTGGATGGATGGAGGATGGACTGATGGATGAATGGATGCCCCATGGAAGTGGATGGATGGATGGATGGATGGATGGATGGATGGATGATGGTGATGGATAGGATGATGGATGGATGATGGATGGAGATGAGGATGATGGATGGATGGATGGATGGATGGATGGATGGATGGATTGGATGGAATGGATGATGGATGGATGATGGATGGATGGATGGATGGATGGATGGATGGATGGATGGATGGATGGAATGGGATGGATTGGAGTGGATGGATGGAGTGGATTGGATGGAGGATGAGATGATGGATGGATGGAATTGATGGATGGATGGATGGATGGATGCGATGGATTGGATGATGGATGGCATGGATGGATGGATGGATGGAATGGATGGATGGATGGATGGATAGGATGGATGATGGAATGGATGGATGGATGGATGGATGATATGAAGGATGGATGGATGGATGGATGTGGCTTGATGGATTGGATGGATAGTGGATGGATGGATGGATGGATGGATGGAGCGGATGGATGGATGGATCTGTGATCGGATTGGATGGAGGATGGATGGAATGGTGATGGATGGATGGATGGATGGATGGATGGATGGATTGGATGGATGATTGGCATGGATGGAATGGATGATGGATGGATGGATGGATGGATGGATGGATGGATGTG
>NW_014577118.1:254110-263677 GCF_000485595.1 Priapulus caudatus | reverse complement strand
TCCGTTTGTGGATAGTAGATTGATACGATATGGATGGGTTATGACGATTGATGGAATGTGGAATGGGCTATGGATGGTGATGGATGATGGTATGGATGGATGGATGGATGGATGTAATGGCTTATGGATGGTGGATGCATGGCGCAATGGTGTGGCATGGTATGGATGGATGGATGGATGTTTATGCATGGTATGGATGATGATGGATGGTATGGCATTGGTGGAATGGAAATGGTATGGTGCATCTCAGTATGGATGATGATGGATGGATGGCATGGTGGATGGATGGCATATGGGAATGGATGGAATGGATGATGGTGGAATGATGCATGGATGTGTGATGGATGGGATGGATGGCATGGATGGATGATGGATGATGGGAGGATGATGGATGGATGGATGGATGATGCATGATGGCATGGATGGATGGATGGATGGATGATGGATGGATGGCATGGATGATGGATGGTATGGATGGATGGATGGATGGAGATGGATGGATGGCATGGATAGGATTTGGATGGATGGGATGATGGATGGTGGATGGAATGATGAGATGGATGGCATGGATGGATTGGTGGAGGGATGGATGGATGGTATGGAATGGATGGATGATGATGGTATGTATGGAATGATGATGGTATGAGCATGGATGGATGGATGGATGGATGGATGGATGTGATGGATGGATGGATTGGATGGCATGGACGCGATGGAGATGGAATGGATGGATGGATGTGTGGATTGGTATTGGATGGATGATGGATGGATGGATGGATGGTGGACTGGATGGATGGATGGATGGATGGGAATGCGAACTGGGCATTGGATGGATGGAATTGGATATGGAGGTGGATGGAATGATGGATGGATGGCATGGATGGATGGACTGGATGGATGTGGGATGTATGATTGGAATTGGATGGTAATGGATGGATGGATGATGATGGATGGATGGATGTATGGATGGATGTCATGATGGTATGGATGATGGATGATGGTATGGCATGGATCGGATGGATGGATGTATGGGATGGATGGCATGGGTATGGATGGATGGATGGATGGATGGATGGTATGGATGATGGATGTATGGATGGATGGCCATGGATGGATGGAATTGGCATGATGGAATGGGATGGATGGATGATGGATGGATGCGATGGATGGTGGATGGATTGGATGGATGGATGATGGATGGATGGATGACATGGATGGATGGATGGATGAGTGGATGGATGGTATGATGGATATGGATGGATGGATGGATGGATGATGGATGGGTATGAATGGATATAAGGATGGATGGTATGGATGGATGTGGCATGGCATGGATGGATGGATGTGAATGATGATGGTATGGATGGATTGGATGGATGGGTGGATGGATGGATTGTGATGGATGTATGGATGATGGTATTGTGGATGGATGGAGGATGGTGGATGGATGGATGGGATGGCTGGAAGTGGATGGATGGTGGTGGTGGGGGAGGGGAGCTGTAGTGGTGGTGGGGGAGGGGGAGCTGTAGTGGTGGTGGGGGAGGGGAGCTGTAGTGGTGGTGGGGGAGGTGTAGTGGTGGTGGGTGAGGGGAGCTGTAGTGGTGGTGGGGGAGGGGAGCTGTAGTGGTGGTGGGGGAGGGGAGCTGTAGTGGTGGTGGGGAGCTGTAGTGATGGTGGGGGGGAGGGAGCAGCCAGTATCGGATATGGAATCAACGGTAGTATAGCGAGCGGAGAGGGTTTAGACAGGCAATGCGACGGCCACGAGAAAAAATGCGGGCACCTATATCTAATATTGCTGCATTTAATATCATCTGCTATCGCGTATAGACATATTGGCTGCACCCACTACCAATTACGCAAGCAAGGCCTGCAAGGGAAACATTACGATATGATATAATGCATTTTACTATATATGCAATTTCAAAACGTATCATTTGCCATCGGATTCGCAGTCGAACGCGCAAATGATATTTAACGCGAGCAGATGCAATATGTATTTGTGCAGCTCAAACAGTAATATTTAATATCTGGATATATTAGAATAACGCACAGAGGCATTATTAAACATACATTTCTAGTCCTACAGGGAGTGAATACCAATAATTGCGCAAGCATTTTCCTTTTCATATATTACTCTGTATAATAATATAAGTGCGGAATATGATTGAAATCGCAATTTTTATACTGTAAATAAATTACTCTACCCATGAAGCCAGAGCTTTTTTCCCCATTTGAATGTTATCATTACTGTAATTTGAATAGTGGCGTTTGCGATATGTGGGGTTATAAACGTGCATGTAATCATGTATGCAATTTTACCCTGATACAAACATTGCCATGCATGATTGATTCTTTCCCTACAAATCTGTGCCAGCATGACATTAATAAAATGGGATAAAATCAATAAATGTACGAGCAATTTATAATTACCATAAATCTGTACTTTGTACAATTTTAACATAAAATATAACATGCTTCATACAAAAACATCTGCAACAACGCAATTGTGCACGGAGCCCTAGAGGTGTTTTACAGTAACAAGTGGCAATGCAATCAATTCAATAAATTCGCATAATGTGCATGGTACACTGATTATTCGGACAAATCCTCTTCGATCTGTTAGATAATGAATTCGGATGGCTGCCCTACGGTCTATCTACAGTTGAAATTGCTACATAAAGTAGCTTAAACATGGCCATGCGCGCATATCAAGCATGCGCAATTGCAAGGAAAAGCTGGGAGAATTAACAGAAACGTCCCTCATTTCCTTACAAATGCTAGGCTGTGTAAAACCCTGAAAAGCAAGCTTCTTTCATTTGTTTACACGAGTACGCACTTGGAGACGTAAAATACGTATAAAATCACGCTGATACCTGCAGGATTTCACATTAGCAATGGCATTTTCTTTGATAAAGACAATCGTTTTATCGATTTGACGATGGAGAGAAAGTACTCAAAGTCTGCCAAAGAACTATTTATTATAAATGCATGACACATATATGTATTATACATCATACACGTCTATATTAAAAGATATAATACATTTATTAAGATATGTGATCTATATGATCTATATTAATATATACATATTATGTACCGACCATTGCTGCTTACCCATACAGCGGCAGTGCTGGATTCCAGCGCGGCAGCACACGCGCCACTGAATCCCTTTATATATATATAATTCGTATAGGAAATATTGAACAGGTCCCATCTAAGACCTGCCAATTTATAATCGCAATTTTCAAAATAGCAAAATAACATATTATAGTTTTGTTGATGTTGCAATGAAAATTATTTCGAATGAGACTATAATGAAATAAAAACTCCCACAACTATTAAACATCATCATTCATCAACATATTTTTATAATGCTCTATGCAACAATAAAAAATATATAGAATACGCATTCCAATACCATTACGAAAGTAAAAGATCACAGTGCATTTATACGTACATAATACAATAACAATCCGGCGAGCCACGTCCTCTAAAAACAACTATCATCTACCTACAACATGCATGCCGGAAATTAAGTTTTGTGTGTGTTTTTCTTTGTGACCTAACACTTTGTCAATAGGAAGTACTAGTTTCTTCTTTGACTTTAGGAAATGATCGAGCTGCACATATACTGAATGGACACTCATTCCATGAAAAACGTGTATCTGTTCAATAAAAAGAAATTAAAAAAAATAAACCTAGCACAAGAATGAAGACCAAGAGTGACCGCTGTCCGCTGAACGATTCCTCTAATCTAATAATATGATAAAGTGCAATGACTCTTGAAAGAAACCTGTGTGTAGTAATAACCACGTTTGACATTTAAGCCAAACGAGATAACAAGAGTATTTCAAGGATTCAGTTGCCGATCAATAACGCAAATGAAAATAGAGCCAAAGCATATGTCAACCATATTTGTCAGAGCTGCACTACGATCGAGCACTCAAAAAAATTACGAATGGAGCGGCGGTTGTTCAGAGATAGAGGTAAACTGATGTGATGGTGACACCCGATGCATCGTAACGCTGATCACAAGCTCATGGTGTTGACATAACTGATGGAATCACGCTCTAATGACGGATATCGCTAACCCAGCTCAGGATTTTATGCTATATTGTGTCAGCGACCGCAAACGCAGCACTACTGGCAATATTCCGTAATTCCACTCGTGTACGAATGGCAGCTGGCAGATGGTATAATATTGAGAAAATATAAAGTTACTATATGTTGTCTTGTTGTGTCCTTTTCTCGGCAGACACATTTTATTGCTAGGGAAGTAAACGCGTGTTGTTACTAGGCGTATAAGTTTCGAAAGAAGATCGATATGCAAATTTTGCTTGTGAATTTGAGCAAAGATGAGATTTTAATATCTAGACAGATCTTCATCGTTGCGTTTCTTCCCCCTTTATAGCATTTCAAATCTGAAAGCCAACTTAGCTTTCATATTTAATAGCACATAATATCGTTTAGCAGCAGTTAATATTATTAAGTATAGCAGATAATATCAAACATTTTACATTTTTCCATGTGGATTGCAATATGACCTAGAAGTTGGCTCGTGTATTTTTTACACAACTGAACGAAATCGTTTGTTAGCGGCTAAAAATTGTGAAAAGGGCATTGACATCTCTCTCTCTCTCTCTCTCTCTCTCTCTCTCTCTCTCTCTCTCTCTCTCTCTCTCTCTCTCTCTCTATATATATATATATATATATATATATATATATATATATCAGAATTATCAATGCATTATACATGACTATGGCTGCCTCGGTGGGAGCAGCGGAAGCTATCAATGCACTTTCACTGTAATCCATTTTCTGCATAAAAAATAATGGCACGACCATGTCACTATTCGCGATTCATCAATACCATCTATATGCCGGCCCATTCTTCCCGCGTGTCACTACAGCTGAATCCACGCGCTTTGTTCGAAAATTCCGCTCCGCCGAACAAAAACACCTATAGTTTGCTCGCGCAGCACAGCGTTCTTTATTTGCATACGGCTGCCAAAAGAAAGTGCGTGTCGTGCGTCGGTGTTGAGATGATTTTGACCGTCACCAGCGATGAAAGAGTTAGCAGGCCAGGTGCGTCCAACAGCTCCGCTCACTCTTTGCAGCCGATACACACACACACGACAGGTCAAAATACCCCGAAAAACTCAACGCCCGGGGTTTTTTCAGCGGGGAAAAGATAACGTTCACATTTAGGTGCAGCACATCGGCCGAAATGAGGCACTGACATTGTTGGTTGGTTGCTCAGCGCAGAAAAGTGCTTGTCTAAACCCTCCCCCGAATGTCATCTAATCCTGTTTTTGTTCTCCTTTTAAACATCTGATTCTGTGCTCGGGAGCAGGATGAGGGAAATTACGGGCCGGTGGCACAGTCCAATTTCAGCCGCCGACGGACCATATCTTATTGAAGAAGAACATAGATTAGAGTTAATCTCGCTGCGAAAACAGCTGGTGAAAACAACTGGCATAAAGGGTTATCATCGTACACTTGGCAGCGCTACTACAAATGTGCAGTCATTCTTCCTAACCGGGGAAACCCAGTTGACTGGCAGCTGGGGAATTTCCACACATTATCCCAGCTCAACGTTTGTGAACAGCTGCCCTACTTGCCATACAGACCAAAGTGAGGAAATACGAAACATGGGCCAAAACGGGAAGAGAGACGATCAGAATTGTAAATACCAAGTCCTCGGTATGGATTGAGACATGGAGTGGGATAAAACACGTGTGCTGATATATTGTGTGTGGTAAGACATTGTGTGGCTTGTGGTATTGTGTGGGATGACACATCGTGTGGCTTGAGACACGGTGTGAATTAAGACCTGATGCGGCTTTATGCACCATGCTGTTGAGACATCGTGTGAGTTGAGACACGGTGTGGCCTGAGACAATGCATGGGTTAAGACATGGTGTGGCGTGAGACACCGTGCGATTGAAACATGATTTTGCTTGAGACTTGGTGTGGCAGGAGAGATTGTGTGGGTTGAGACATAATAAGGCTTGGGATATGTGTGGATTGAGACATGGTGTGGCCTGAGACATAGTGCGGTTGAAACAGGATTTGGCTCGGGACTTTCTGTGGCTTGAGACATTCATTTTGTGGGATAAGGCATGATGTGGGTTGAGGCGTGGTGTGGGTTAAAACATTGTGTAGGCGGAGACATGGTGTGGGTCGAAACATTGTGTAGGTTGAAACGTGGTAATTAGCTATAGATAAATAGTTTATATAATCAACAGCTAATAATACCTTGTATTATTATTATATTATTAGGTATTATTAGCTCTTGATGTAATGTATCTATGCAGATACGATGCAGCATGGTGAAACGAGGCAGATGGTAGGGTAGGGTGCCCACACAAATCCATCGCATCTAGCACACATGTTGGCAGGTGACAGACGTACACAAGACCAATAATTACTCGTTCGTGTAAGCTGAGCAGGTCACATCGCATACGCACTGATGAGAAAATTTCCCTTTCCTTTGTGCGCAACCATCGACATGCATTCATGCTTCCTATAATTCATCATTTTCAAATATCGAATATCTTGCTCGTGTGCGAGGAATAATTTACCACTTTCTAAATCCATAATTATATTTCCTATCGTCGTATAACCAGTGCTCCAGTGCGGATATTGTTCGGATTATAATGCGTCCTCATGAACAATCACAACGAAACCGTTTAAATTAAGCATGCCGAATTCACAGAGTTTACACGCCAGCTACTTCCCACACTATAAGATTACATGTTAGCCTTTGAAACAAAACTCCAAATCGGTTCTTACTATGACAATAGCACGTACGCGGTCTCACAATTGCCTGCCAATGGGAAACAGACATCTGGGACATTCTCTTTCAGCGAGGACAATCTCTCATAGAAACGAAGCCGATTTCAATTGCAGCTTCGTTGTTACTCGAGGGAAACCCGTACTGCGTAATAACGCAGCGTTTTGCTACTTCGTTGCTGTCCTTGAATCTCTGCTGCGAAATGAAGGTGAATTATAATTTCCGATTTACTCTAAATTAAGAGCCCTGAGTGGCAATAGAAGTTGCCGGGAACGCCGGACGATCGAAGTGACTAAATTAGTATGTAATCGGATTACGTGAGAAACTTTACATACGATTACTCCCACGACTCTCTAGCGTCTGCGCTAGCGTAATTTCAATCAGCGTCAAAACTCGCACGCATACACACAACACACAAACACACACGCACGCACGCACGCACGCACGCACGCACGCACGCACGCACGCACGCACACACAGACCGTCAACAGAAACGTGGAAAATTTACGTGTTGGTGTTTTTCATTCGCAGTGTAT
Organism: Priapulus caudatus; assembly: GCF_000485595.1. NCBI lineage: Eukaryota > Metazoa > Priapulida > Priapulimorpha > Priapulimorphida > Priapulidae > Priapulus > Priapulus caudatus. The sequence continues at coordinate 256,345 of NW_014577118.1, read as the reverse complement.
AGAGGGGGGGGGGTACGGTCTGCAAGAAAACGTTATGACTCAGTGTTAACTGAATGTTAAAGACTGATGTTAGGACTAATTTTGTTTCTGACAACGGACCCCCTGTAATTGTCCTGAGCTTCTCTCTAGAATTCGAAATTACAGCTTGCAGCTCACGCGTGTTCACGTCAGAGCGGGTGGCCTGTTCAATGTGATAGCGCTGCTAGGTGGACAAGAGAACACAGCATGATCAGCTGAGGACGATAGAAAGACAGCGATCGAAAGAGCGAGTGAGAGTTACAGAGAGAGAGAGAGAGAGAGAGAGAGAGAGAGAGGGAGAGAGAGAGAGACAGATGGGAGAGAGAGGGTGAGAGAGGGAGAAAGGAAGATAGTGGGAAGGAAGCAAGCTTAGAGAGAGAGAGAGAGAGAGAGAGAGAGAGAGAGAGAGAGAGAGAGAGAGAGAGAGAGAGAGAGAGAGAGAGAGAGAGAGAGAGAGAGCGCGTGCGAGCGAGAAGCGAGAGTTTAAGCGATTAAACACAGCAGCTCAGCATCAGAAATAAGAGAAACGACGCCAGCACAGCAGAGCATTTAGGAAGCCAGGGCTCCGCAAAAGGTGAACGCCCGCCATCTATCTACCGCCACACCAGCACGTACATAGACACCGCCACGTAACGGTAACATACGGCAGCGTCACAAACCGACATCTCTGGGCAGCAGGACCGCACTCACGACCGATTACAACGTGCAACCGCACTAGCCAGATGGCTTTGCAATAATTGCGTGTTGTTTCAGTAACACCTAACACGCACAGGGACTTATGTGGTCAGTCGTACACACCCCGCCCCAACGTTAGCATGAACGATGGGCGTGTGTACTGTGTGGGGGTAAGATCTGATAGCGGTGACGTCTGTAGACTGAAAGAATTGACAATTACCTAGTAATGTCGTATTACCTAATAAAGTAAATGGCATGAAAGCTAGGTACTACGCGTGCGTCGCCTCTACGGCTGTACGTGCATGCCGTCTTCGGCGTCCGTATATTCTTGGAAGCGAGCGTGTCAGAGAGCGATGAAGGAATCAAGGAAAACGAACAACTACACACCGACCGTGCGACTAGCACGCACGCACGCACGCACGCACGCACGCACGCACGCACGCACGCACGCACGCACGCACAAACACACACGCATACACTTTGTAAGCAGAATGCGTGATTTACGAATAACTGAACACGCATACGAACTCATGCACGCACGCACGCACGCACGCACGCACGCGCGACACGCACACACAAACGAACACGCATACACGCACGCACGCACGCACGCACGCACGCACGCACGCACACACACTCACACAGAACCACACACGCACGCACGCACGCACGCACGCACGCACACGCGCACACACGCAGACACACACACACGCGCGCGCGCGCATACACATGCGCATACACACGCACACAGCGAGAGAGAGAGAGACCGACATACAGACAGACAGACAGACACACACACACACACGCACGCACGCACGCACGCACGCACGCACGCACGCACGCACGCACTCGCGCGCGCTCTATCTGTCTGTCGGTGGTAACATGAGTGAGAGTTGCCGAATCCCTATCCCCCCGCGCACGTCATTGCATAGAAACTGCGTTATTTCATAAGGCAGAATTGAATGGAAAACCGTGATTAGCTAGTTCTTCACAAAGCAAGTTCTGCTGCCCGAGAAGGTGCGCGTGTGTGCGTGTGTGTGAGTGTAAGTGTAAGTGTGCGCGCGTGTGTGTGTGGAGGGCGTGTGTGTGCGAGAGAGAGAGAGAGAGAGAGAGAGAGAGAGAGAGAGAGAGAGAGAGAGAGAGAGAGAGAGAGAGAGAGAGAGAATTCAAGTGAACCCACAATTTTTTCAAAAACTTTCCCTGGAGGACCCAACCCCACCCCTACTTAAATAACGTAATATACTGTACTATCCACAGATTTATTCAGTAAAGTGTTCTCAGTTGATGTGGTATTGTATATAGATGAGGTCCAGGGTGTGGGGGGGCGGACCCCCCCTTTTTACCCCAAAAAAGGGAAAAACAAATAATAATTCTGCTTAAAAAAGGAATTCCATCTTGCATTCTAGACATAAAAATTACTGTCTCAGAGCTCTCAGAAGCACACATTTAAAACTTTTTCTTGGAGTCCCCTAACACTCCCCCAACCTTTTATTTTATTTTTATAAAGTGCCCTTTACTTACTGGAGCGCCCCCTTTCAAAAG
>NW_014577118.1:250813-252587 GCF_000485595.1 Priapulus caudatus | reverse complement strand
AAATGTAAATTCCTGCATTCTGAGAAGGATACATACAATTCTGGATTCAGAAAAATGAAAAGCCCTCAAAAATAGAAAAAAATAGGAATTTGTCCAGAAAATAGAAGAAAATAGGAATTGCCCAGAAAATAGGAAAAATAGGAAAAAATAGGAACTTGACGCCCTGCACTAGTGATAAACTCCTGCACGGAGAAAACCTTCATGCAGATTTTTTCCACAACAGACAAGCTTAACGCTAAGAACTCTCACTGAGACCTAACAACGAAATAACAGCCTGTTTTTCCATGTCTTTCCAGACCCACATCCATATTTTTTCAGAATTTTCCAGACCTGAAAAAAACATGTTTTTCAATTCGACGACCTTCCTCGGTCATCTGCATCCGTGCACCCTCTCTCTCTCTCTCTCTCGCACAAACAGGTTTACGGCCCGTGCGTTTCTGCCGTAACTGCGAGTAAACAAACAATTCGCTGCCGTGAAACGCGATGGCCGTGAAGCACGGCACGGGCCCGATCATTGGCGGAACGTCGCCGGCAAAAAAACAACAACACTTGGTTCATCACCGTTAGAACGTCGCTCGAGAGCCAGCTGGCGATCAAGAACATCAATATTTATCCACGCGCGAGCTCGGGCATTCGCTAATCCACGCTGGCTGGCAGCGTGCCAACCGAAATGAGATTTGTAAATACGATATAAACCTAGTGAAACTCGTCGACGTGTTCAATCGCGCTGAAAAATAACGTCAAAATATCGCGAATTCTTTAAACCCACGCGTAGTAGACTTCGTTCGTCGGCATTTCATTAAATGTGCATCCTTCAAACGTGTTTTTCCTTTCATCGACATTCGATGACAAAGGAGTTTTTTTTCGTGAACGGAGAACTACTAACAGCTCGTGCCATGTACCCAATCACATGTCGTTTTGCGGGTTCGCGAGCGATCAAAGACTTGAAAGCGGCAGTTTGTTTTTCGATGAGATTTAATACGTTCGTAAATTGATTCCATTGTGCGTTACACTTGAGTGGCCAGCCAACACGTTCTTTATATTCTTTTGTGTATTGCTTGCACGTACGAAGCAGAAATTACCCCTTTTTGGTGTCTGTTCCATATCTTTCTCTCTCCGGCCATCTAATTTCACGCATTCATGCCAGATCACTATCTGACTGGAATTCTTTTACGGCCACAATAGTCTAATTATAGCGCAAGGCTCGACGGATAAATACCTTCACTGCCTTTTGAAGATCCAATTTTCAATGGCGGAAAAATCGTAGTCTGTCCCTAGGATTGTTACCTCAGTCTGGCATGAAGTGTTGAAGGAAGGTAGGGGAAGAGCAGCGAAATCTACGCTCGGCCAGCTCAAGCCACTTTAGCTATACGAATAGTTTTCTCACAAACTACCGTCTTTAGCCTTTTTTTACCAGAACACGCTCTCTGCCGCTATAGCGATAAGTGTGGACCACCCCCTAGTTTGCCTTCAAGCTTATGTACAGCATAGCTTTAGTCCGGCAGTGTACTAGAAATACGCATACAGGATAGTTGAATACCAATTACTGATCCGACATGGCGCACAATCTCAGTACACATTAGTGTCCTGCGCAAATGACCCCCATTAAATATTTAGTAGGAGCGTTCTACATATGCGGAACGCAAAACCGACAAATGTAGCCGATCACGAGTATCAATCCGAAGAGAATAACGGAAATCACTTTCAGGGTGGCATAATGGCGGTAGCTATATACATGTGCGTGTGTGTGTGTGTGTGTGTGTGTGTGTGTGTG
>NW_014577118.1:247751-250803 GCF_000485595.1 Priapulus caudatus | reverse complement strand
CTGTGTGTGCGTCCGTCTCTGTCTATTTATTTCTCTCCCTCTCTCGCTTTCTTTCTCTCTCTCTCTCTCTCTCTCTCTCTCTCTCTCTCTTTCTCTCTCTCTCTCTGTCTCTCTCGCTCTTGCTATCCGAGTGTATGTGTGTGTGCGCGCGTTCGGTGCGCGTGTGTGTGCGCGTGCGTGCGTGCGTGCGTGCGTACGTGCGTGTGCGTGCGTGTGTGTGTGCGTGCGTGCGTGCGTGCGTGCGTGTGCGTGCGTGCGTGCCGCTGTAACTCGCGGGGAGTCGGCTACGTGGACGGATGAGCACCGAGGTCTGTCTATACGTAAGTGCGTGCAGCGTGCACACGGTCGGTCAGAAACCATCAATAGCACTCCTGATGGCACTTAATAACTAACAAGGCTATACGGTTCCACATTAGGTTAGCGGAGCATCCAGCGTCGCGACCTTGAGCCGCGCTAGAAAGCCAGTTAGCTGAGAAATTGAATTTCACCGCTCTCGGAGAATTCGCTCAAGGCGCGAAGTTGACATTTTCTCAGCGCGTGTGGATTACGGCTTGTCCCCTTTCGTAAGTGGAAAGTCTTAACCTGCACTCGGTTTCCGTGGCATTAGATGTTTCCACGACGTGAAGCGAATCCTAAACCTTGTAATTACACGATAGACAGAATGAGATTGACAATAAATCATTATATTTTTAAATATCTAACATTTAATCGCCCGCGTAAACCGTGTAAACGTGTCTAACAGTTAGGGTTAGAATCGAATAAACACGCTGACGTCTATTGTTACTCACACAAAAGTCACCACCTCATGTGTATGGCAGGCGAGGTGGGACACAAATGGTATTTAGTAATTTTAGTGTCTATCATTAAATCATTTAGTGCTTGTCAATAATTCCATGCCTATGATTGGCTGAGAAAAAATAAATTGTATCTGATTGGTTGATTTAATGACTGTCACTAAATACCATTTGTGTCTATCATTAAATCATTTAGTGTTTGTCAATAATTCCATGGTCATGATTGGCTGAGAAAAAATAAGTTGTATCTGATTGGTTGATTTAATGACTGTCACTAAATGAAATATATGATAGTCACTAAATAGAATATATGATAGACATTCATTCGAATTTGTGACTGTCACTAAATACCATTTGTGTCTATCATTAAATCATTTAGTGTTTGTCAATAATTCCATGCTCATGATTGGCTGAGAAAAAAATAAGTTGTATCTGATTAGTTGATTTAATGACTGTCACGAAATGGAATATATGACTGTCATTAAATAGAATTCAATATATGATAGACATTTATTCGAATTTGTGACTGTCACTAAATACCATTTGTGTCTATCGTTAAATCATTTAGTGTTTGTCAATAATTCCATGCTCATGATTGGCTGAGAAAAAAATAAGTTGTATCTGATTAGTTGATTTAATGACTGTCAATAAATGGAATATACGATAGTCACTAAATAGAATATATGATAGACATTCATTCGAATTTGTGACTGTCACTAAATACCATTTGTGTCTATCATTAAATCATTAAGTGTTTGTCAATAATTCCATGCTCATGATTGGCTGAGAAAAAATAAGTTGTATCTGATTGGTTGATTTAATGACTGTCACTAAATGGAATATATGATAGTCACTAAATAGAATATATGACAGACATTAAATCGAATTTATGACTGTTACTAAATAGTAAATACCATTTGTGTCCCACCTCGCCTGCCATACACGTGACACCCCGTAGTTTACTTCGTATACGAACGTCATCACCTTGGCTGAAGTGTGAAGGGCATTGCTGCATCACCTTGGCATACAGTGTGAAGGGCATTGCTGCATCACCTTGGCATACAGTGTGAAGGGCATTGCTGCATCACTGGGCATTGCTGCATCACCTTGGCATACAGTGTGAAGGGCATTGCTGCATCAACACTAGCACACTACGGAAGATATGCACGTCTGAAAGCCTGTCACCGTATGGGTTGTACATCACCTGCAGTGTACACTAACTTCATTTTGAGCTTAATGGATTTGCTCAATTAATATCGGTGCTCGTATAAAAGGCGCATGTTTACTGTAACTGAAGAGGGTTAAAGTCCAGAATTTGCCAGCTATCTAATGGATACTGAGGAAACACTACATCATAGAGACAAGGAGAAAGAAATAAAATTGAAGAAATTGGAGCCACGCGTGATGGTCGATCCAAGGTGACCCGCAGAAATTTACACAAACACTCAGATTTGCCGTTGCAATTAGTACCCGGTTTTTAATGGGACGTAGAAAGCTAAAACAGAAACAAAAAGCATGATTAAAAACTATGTACTCAAAAACACGGGCCCGTGCCGAGCAATCAACCAAACCAAAACCTGCGGATAAGTACGTACACAGATGCTCAAAGGGCATCTTGCTTTTCCACAAAAGTTAAACAGCACGAGGAGTAAAAAATAATGGATTTTTATGAAGTTACTCCTCATAGCATCATGTATGTTGTATGAATATTTGTGTATATATCTTATGTAAATATGAATTTGTATATGTATGTGCGTGCGTGTGTGCGTGCGCACGTACGTATATAATATATATATCAGGGTTCTACAAGGGCACTTATAGCCTGGCGGCCCGCCAGGCTATCGTCGAGCCACGCCATCCTAAAATGCACCCGCCACGCTAAATATCATGCTGGTGTATATATCAGGGGCGTAGATAGCGGGGGGGATGGGGGGGATGCATCCCCCCCACTTATTGACGTGGGGGGGATGGCGTGTACAATCATCCCCCCCTACTTTCAGGAGGAAAATGGGGGATTCAAAATTTTCTGGGGGAGGATCGACCCGCATACCCCGCCTGTTTCTTACAACCCTCCTCGAAAACCTGCATTGGCCACTGTCGAGCGTAACAAATTGGTCAAATTGAGCACCCCCACTTCAAAAATCGTTCCGCGGCGCCTGTAGAGTACTGCTAACAAAGATTATGATTATGAATATTTGTATGCATATCAAAAGTCAAATTTGAGGGGGACATCTGACAGGGGCGTAGATAGCGGGGGG
>NW_014577118.1:240302-246861 GCF_000485595.1 Priapulus caudatus | reverse complement strand
TATTCAAACCTCTGGGCATCCAAAGAAAAAAAATTCCCTAGGAATTCACAAAATTGGCACCTACAATATCAATTTTTCAATTCTTCAAAAACAGGCCATCTGAGAGGTTCTAAATTTGCCTTAAAATCCAGCGCTTCGGGGGCTCCGCACCGCTGGACCCCGGGCAAGGGCTTCTGGCCCCTGCCACCCCGCCAGCGGCCCCTACGCCGCGGCCCCATGGACGCCGCACCGCTATTAATGGGGCTTTGCGCCAATGGCGCCTCGCGTGTGCCGCACACGCGCAGCACCTCTTCATATACATTGCAATGGAAGTAACAGCGAAATCATCCCCCCCACAACTGAGGACCTGTCTACGCCACTGGTATAAATATATACACGAGAAGTTCAAACAATTAATTAATACACGTTGGTCTCGATGCTACGGGTACGTTAGTACCACACACAATTTCCAACATAAGTACCACAAGTACTACAAGTACCATAAGTACCACAAGTTCCACATAAGTACAAACATTAACCCTATCCCTATCGCGTATTACCCCCCATAAACATATATCCCCTATACCAAAATTAATCTATGGTGTATAACCTTTTGCTTTAAATATTTTGCATCTGAACTGACAATCAATCCCAACCAACTGGTGTAGGCTAGCTGGCACAATGTTCAGGACACAGTGTTTTCTAGCTCATCAAGAAATCTTAATCTTGAATTAAATCGTGAATTAATTTCCAACGGCATTATTACGGGGCAGGTAACCCAGTCTAACACGAGGTAGAGTAGACTGGTACACTTACCGACCACTCCTGCCATTGTGAATGGTGACAAATTTTTTTATATTTATTTATGAGAGGTGAACTCGATTTGAACCAGCAAACCAGCAAGTTCACCCCTACATTTTTTTGTTTATTCCATTAATTATTTTGAATTTTCCGATGGCTTTGCCCATGTAAAACAAACATTTTCACCCCACGTGCAGTGCTTCAAATTTACACACAGAGTGTCCCAGATTGCATCTCAGAGCTTCTACAATTCACAAATTTTCCGGGAGGCATGCCCCCGGACCCCCTAGCTCGGAGTACCACCCTCATGCCATCATTTAAAAGCTTGGAGAACCCTGTATATATATATATATTGTTAAACTAATTGTATAAATATTTGTTAGATAGCTAGCAAAAGAAACAAAGGAGAAATGCGCGAAATGTTAGATATAACGATGTTGGCATCACAGCTGCTTTCATATTTGGTGTAAAGTAATTGCAACAACCGCATCATTCCAATCAAACGCGCTCTCTATCCGTCGTCGCGGCGGCGTCGCGAACCTTGATCATACGTCGAGTGTGTGTTATTACTGCCCGATCGCAAGGCATTCCAAATGAGAAAATCCCAGACGGAATATAGCAGAATTTATCTGCTATCACGTGCACGTCGGTCGGGCGTGATAACAAGCAGAACATCGCAAAGCTGCCGGGCGATGACCATTAGTTGCAGTTAGAAAACAATTTCGACGCGGTTTGTCTTCCGGCAAATGGATCGCGCTCGTACTTGCTTATCTGCCTTTCACAGCAACAAGCATCAACAATAAGTGCTTCGAAAGAGAGTATTCCAAACACAGCCAGCCTTAGCGGAGCATGAGAGCAACTGAATACTAATTATACTGATATAGGCCATAGCCATCCGGCTGTCATACACACTAGCAAGATGTGGTGTTATAAGCAGCAGCAGCAGCAGCAGTAGCAGCAGCAGCAGCAGTAGCAGTAGCAGCAGTAGCAGCAGCAGCAGTAGCAGCAATAGCAGCAGCAGCAGCAGTAGTAGCAGCAGCAGCAGCAGCAGCAGCAGCAGCAGTAGCAGCAGCAGCAGCAGTAGCAGCAGCAGCAGTAGCAGCAGCAGCAGTAGTAGCAATAGTAGCAGCAGCAGCAGCAGTAGTAGTAGCAGTAGTAGCAGCAGCAGCAGCAGTAGTAGTAGCAGTAGTAGCAGCAGCAGCAGGAGGAGCAGCAGCAGCAGTAGTAGTAGTAGAAGTAGTAGCAGCAGCAGCAACAGCAGCAACAGCAGCAACAGCAGCAACAGTAGCAGTAGTAGCAGCAGCAGCGGCAGTAGTAGTAGTAGCAGTAGTAGCAGCAGTAGCCGCAGCAGCAGCACAACCACCACCACCACCAGCAGCAGCAATAGAATCAGTAGCAAGTTTCGCCAGTAGAGGGAACAATTACAGATACACAATAGCAGAAAACGCAGCAGCGTCTGGCGAACTGAGCTGCAGCAGCACTAGCAGTGATAGCAGACTTTTACATCGTTTAATTTTCTGAAGAAATAAAAATCTCTATTTTTTCTTTCCATGCCATTTTACACTCGTACCCATCAGCGGGAACGGCAGGTAGCAAACGTAATAGTATAAGCTGCAGTAGTTGCATTGATGGCAGAAATGACAGCAGGCCTTTGCATCTTTTGTGCTGAACTAAAGAAATATCTGCTTTCCATTTTAATGCCGCGTTTCGAACACATGGCACACTAAAACGCAGGCTTTGTGGGCGTACGCACATAAAGGAATACACACGTATACACGCGTATACACAACGTATTACACGCACGCGAGTTTATTTTTGGTAATGCTCTCATCAACGTTGGCAAATGTCTGACCTAATATCATTAGGCACGGTAATTCTGATCCGCTATTTAGTAATACTATCGCATGATGCGCGAGTTACGCGCTTAGTGTGTACTCCGAATTCAGCATGCTGAGCAAATGCTGGATTACAATATCAATGAGGCCCTTTTTATCGAGCGCATTACCGTAACTCTATACACACGACCTTCTGGTTTTTGATGCGACGGACACGTTTTCAGCCAAACGCCCAGAATTCTGCGGAGCCAACAGCACAATGAGTGACAGTTATTCATATAGATAGGCTAACCTATTTGACTAGTGCTGTGTGTGTTTGTGTGCGTGGGCTTTTGTGTGAGTGCGCGTGCGTCCGTGCGTTCTGTGCGTGCGTATGAGAGCGTGCGTGCGTGTATGAGTGCGTGCGTGTACGATATGCGTGTATGAGTGCGTGCGTGTACGATATGCGTGTATGAGTGTGTGCGTGTACGATATGCGTGCATGCGTGCGCGTATGCGCGATTGTGCGGGGGTGCATGCGTGCTGCGTGCGTGCATGCGCGCGTGCGTGTATGCAATGAGTCATTTACGGGCACAGGGCAGCGAGAACCCAGTTGACGCGGCATGAATATATTATCTTCCGAGCAGCCGTATATATCTGCTATATCGCACCGATGTATAATGTATACGTTATATCGGCTGCATCGCTTTACAGCCTCGACGGTGTTCCGAGCCGCATTTTATGGAGACGGTCGCTATATGTATTCCACAAATATTGAATTTTTTACTGCGCTAGAGTTGTCCGAAACATTGCCGCATGCATTATTGATTCGCTGGCACCATCTGCTGGCATTAAAGTCCGCGGGTACACGCGCTCCCTCAGCAACGCGCAGTTGTGCGCGTTATGCCGTGTGCAGTTATGCAGTGTGCAGGATGTGCAGTGTGCAGGATGTGCAGTGTGCAGGATGTGCAGTGTGCAGTGTGCAGTGCAGATGTGCCGTAGATGCGCAACGCGACCGCATGCAGTGACGACACGTGCTAGACAGCAACATCGTGCCACTACCGAGAAACCACGCACGCACGCACGCACGCACGCACGCACACGCATGCACGCACACAAGCAAGCACTGACGAACTCCCGCTTGCACGCACGCACGCACGCACGCACGCACACACACGCATGCACGCACACAAGCAAGCACTGACGAACTCACGCTTGCACGCACGCACATTTACGACGCACGTACGCACGCATGCAAGCACGCACACGTACGCACGCACACAAGCACGCACACGTACGCACGCACACAAGCACGCACACGTACGCACGTAACTACGCATGTTGGCACGCACACGCAAATGTGTGTGTGTGTGTGGGGAGGGGGGGGAACAGAGCGTACGTTTGATATTCGTGACGTAACGTTACGATATGAAGGGGTTGGTCATCAGTATGCCGCAACCTCGGCAAGGCGTCAACTCCAACATAAAGCAATCAAGATTGACCCCGCGCGGAACTCCCGGCAGATTGAGCCGTTAATTATGACCCTTGAAGAAGACTATAGCGCCAATCCGAAGTGAATTATACAAATGTATTCCTTTCTCACTCCTGATGTGAATGTGTTATACAGCGTATCTAATCTCTACTCAATCAAGTCTAATTCAAGTCACCCGACTTTCTGATTGTTACAATAACATAAGCTATTAAAGCGGCTATGATTTATCTCGTAACACAATCACCTACATTGACCGATCCTCTGTAACTCTACTGTGCTCAAGACGTATAGAGGATGACATGGAATCATGCATGTAAATGTAGGGTAAATTTAGAATTACGTACTACCAGGAGTCTATCCTGTTGATAGACTCCTGGTACTACTATATAGCTCAATTCAGAATGTTCAGTCAGCGGCAACAACGAGATGACAGCCTTGGTATATAATACGAACAATATAATATATATTTATGTAAAATATTAATAGCCCCCTTATATATTAAATAAATAATATTATACGTATATATAAATAATATGTAATATGAATTACAGAATCGAAACACGCGCCTCTTGACTAGTTGTTCCTTATTAGCCGTGGAGAGAACCATCGGTATAGAATCAATGTCGCTTTAACGCTTTAATATGCATATATAAGACCTCTGACGGCATTTACACTGAAAGGTGGAGCAACCCGATTTGAAGGGACACTCGAATTTACCAAAGCAGTGATGCTCGAATATTAAAACTGAGAGTACCAGAGGCTACAGCTGGTGCAAGCAATTAAGTCTAATGCTACGCTTCCATACCTTGTTCTTTCAGTTCTATCACTTCTATTTACTCCACTTTCGCCTCCTCCTTTGCCGCCTTTTATCTCTTCTCCCACCTGGTTCTCTCTGCGTTCTCCGACTCCTTCACCATCTCTCCCTCATTCACTAGACCCCTCCCATCTACCTTCTACCGATGCGCCATCTGACATGTCTTATCCCCCTCTTATTTTCGACTTTATCCCATTTACATTATCCCCTTTCTTCCCTCCAGACCCCCTCCCCGTATACCTTCTTCCCTGTTCTACATCCTATATACATATGCGCCGCACCGACTTCAGTTTCGGTGTTTATAGTATAGGTTCAGTATTAGTATACGGATTGAAGAACGTGAGTGACGTGGTTCGGTGGTTTAGTAGTGCTTCCATACTAGCAGCAGAGCGCCTGTGAGAGCGGATTTAACGAGCTTTCTCGAGTTTATTGTGCACCTGATTTTGTTTGGCTCTATTCAATTAACGAAAAACTTGCAGCCACCCAACTAAGCCTAAAGCCTTTTATATACTATATATTTTGTGTTTCTTGACGCGATTTTCGTCTTATGAAGAGGCGAGATCAATCTTGTTGTGTTTCTCTCTTTCGCTACAATGATCTGCGAAAGGCTGCAAAAGCCACCATTCATACACAATGTCACATGCACGCATGCACACACACATGCACACATGCACACAAACACACAAGACAAACACACACAAACACACACAAACACACACACACACACACAAACACATACAAACACACAAGACAAACACATGCACAAACACATAACGCTAGACGTTCGTGAGAAATCACCAGTTAGAGCTCGGCACAGAACGACATTACTGTTATGTACCACTTTCAGCTGATACTATGGCAACATTTCGGCAGGTCAAATCAATTGAACGGTTTCAACTAATCGGTTACGGAACAAATATCCAGAGCATTACGAAATTCAATTATCAAGACTGACATTTTGGTTACAGGAGACGACGAATATCGGAAATATTCACACGACAACAATGCTTGATTTCCCAGGGGATCGGGGCAAGTCGTTGCACAATTGCTATACCTAATTAAAATTATGCTATAACCTAATGAATTATTTCATATTATGTATATCAGTATTAATATTTCAGTTGGAATCTTTAGCATGTAGCCACATCTAAATGCTAATCTGCTAATTATAGCAGTAGAACGCGTGACAAATTTTATCAAGATGCAATCAAAAATTTAAAATTGAGGTGAATGAGGTATCGTGGCGGTTACGTAAAATGGATACTAAACTACGTCTCGCGTGCGCCAAATATCGCATATTATCTGCTGCACACCTAAGGTTAGAGAGAGGCAAAGCGCCCACCTTAGGCATAATGGGTTGCATCTCAGTGGATTTGCCTAGGCGAGCGCTGTTCCCCGTAAATGCCGTACGTCGCCAGTATATATATTAGCCGCGTTCACACGTAGCAAGAAATCCGGTATTTAGCGTTCACACGAGGCAAAATACGAGGCCCAAGAAATACGGTATCTAAACAGATCCGGTATTTCATGTAAATACGAGGCTTCCCAGACCCCGAATAATTTGCCGTGCTTGAGAAATACCGGATTTCTTTAGATACCGTATTTCTTGGGCCTCGTATTTTGCCTCGTGTGAACGCTAAATACCGGATTTCTTTAGATA
>NW_014577118.1:224057-240292 GCF_000485595.1 Priapulus caudatus | reverse complement strand
TCATACTGGCGGACGGTACGGATTTACGGGGACACAGCGCTCGCCTAGGCAAAATCCACTGAGAATAATGCACATTATGCCTAAGAAGGGCGCATTTGCTCGTTTCTCTTAAACCTTAGGGGCGTGGATGACAGCGATAATATGCGACTAATTGGCGCACACGACAGAAGACGGTAGATTTAGTATCATTTATTACGTACGCACAGATACATATTATCACCTCAATTTTAAATTTTTGGATTGCATCTTCGAAGTTCCGTTAAAATTGTCACGCCGTTCTATGCTATCAATTAGCAGATTAGACATTTAGATGTGGGCTACATGCTAAAGATTCAAATGAAATATTAATCTGAATATGACAATATATGAAATAATTCATTAGGTTATAGCATATTAAATTTTGAATTAGTATTTGCAATTGTGCAAAACGAATTGCCCGCAATCTTGCCTGGCGAACTAAGCATTGTATGATACGTTGTGAGATTTCCGCATATTCGTCGTACTACTGCTTAACCAAAATGTCAGGTCTACTGATAATTGAATTCTCGTAATGGCTCTGAGATATGTGTTCCAGGGGGGTAAACCGATCTAGCTTTGAAACCGTTCAATTGATTTGACCTGCCGAAATGATAACCATAGTATCAGCCTGAAAAGTGGTACTAACAGTAAATGTCGTTACCAGTGCCGAGTTAACATGTGTTGGGATTCTCAGACGTCTAGAAGTTATTGGTATGAACGAGGCTATATACTACCTAAAAAACCGACGCTACAGGTGCTATCCGGGACTCTCTTACCTAGAGTTAGATAAATGAGAAAGTTTTGAATTGGGCAAAACGCCCCTATGGTTTGGCGCAGTGTCTCTATGTTTCTGCTGGGTGGTGGTTTGAAACTGCGATGGTTGGGTATAAGGTGGTGGGTGTTGCTGTCTGTCGGTGGTGGTGATTATAGGCAGCAGTGTTACGGGGTTCGACTTCTAAAATCGGTTGTTAGCGCGAATAGCTCTGGTTGATACATCCCATCTGTGAGCTCTCTATGTTCTAAGCCACCGTTGACGAGATTCACTTAAAATCGTGTATTTTTCCAACACAACGTCTGCAATGTAATGCATGAAGCCTGACCAACATTATTTCAGAAACCGCCACGAGAAGAACACACACACACACACGCACGCACGAACGCACGCACGCACGCACGCACATGAGATACGCGAGATACATAGAGATACGCGATTATTTGAACGTGTTTCCACTGTTTGTTTGGTTTTGCCTACTAGGTTGATATGACGAAGAGGTGATGTTCATGACGTGGACAATGTCGTGGTGCACACATGCTGACAGCACTCATCGAATGAGTCGCGGTAACATTTGTCACCCGAGAGTTGCCTATGCCAGGCACTCATCAGAAACCTGTCATCTATACACATACATGTGTGCGTGCGTGCGTGCGTGCGTGCGTGGGCACGCATGCACTCGCGCACGTGTACGTATGCGTTTATGCATGTATATATGTATATATATAGAGCGTGTTATAAATGTATATATGTATATTAATTATACATGGTTGCTTCACAAGTTTTCAGCCACCGAGCGCCGCCCGGGTTACTGTGGAACTGGCGCGGTTATCTGTCATATAATATTGGTCACTACGTGGACAAAGGAACATCAATAACCACACCGCATTGATTACTGCGAGTTTTCGCAAGCATTTGGTTCACGCTAAAAGCACGTGTATAGAATGACAGCGTATTATCACATTTGTTATGCTGACACATTTTATTGCTGGGGGGCCATCCAGACAGTTTGATGCCTAGCTCTGCAGAACTTGATATGTGCCGTTCATGAATGTGTGTGCGTGATATTTAGGTATGATATGTGCCGTGGGCGTGCGTATGCGTGCGTGGGTGTGCGTGTGCGTGCGTGGGCGTGCGTGTGATATGTAGGGTTTGATATGTGACGTGCGTGTACGTGCGTGTGATATGTAGGGTTTGATATGTACCGTGGGTGTGCGTGCGTGTGATATGTGATATACGCGTACGCGTACGTGCATGTGATATATAGAAACTGATATGTGATATACGCGTACGTGTACGTGCGTGTGACATATAGGAACTGATATGTGATATACGCGTACGTGTACGTGCATGTGACATGTAGGAACTGATATGTAATATACGCGTACGTGTACGTGCGTGTGACATATAGGTCGCTCTCTCTCATCTCTCTCTCTCTCTCGGGGTCTCCTCTCCCCAGAACTCCCGCTCCTCACGAGCCAACAGCTACCATTGCAGTAGACAGTTATTCTCATATATGATATCTTCCCGCTTCAACCTTCTACTTTCATTTGACTAGTGCTGTGTGTGTTGTGGTGCGTCTCTGGCTTTTGTGTGAGTGCGCTCGCCTCGCGTCGCCGTGCGTCTTCTGTGCGTTCGTCCGTATGAAGAGGCGTTCCGTTCACTCTCTGCGTCCCCTCTTAGTATTGACGTGCGTTGCTGCTCTCTCGTACGATATGCCGTGTATGAGTGGCGTGCGTGTACGAATAACTGCCGTGTATTGCAGTGTGTGCGTGTACGCATATCCGTCGCCATCGTTCGTCGCCGTCAATGCGCGATGTCGGCGCGCCGGTGCATTCCCTCGCGTGCCTCGCGTGCGTTGCATGCTTGCGCGTGCGGTGTATGCAATGAGTCCATTTACCGGGTAATTGGGCAGGCGAGAAAACGACCAGTTGCACGCGTCTATGAATTATTATTATCTTCCGAGCAGCCGTAATATAACTGCTATATCCCTGCATACGCGATGTATAATATTACGTTAAAATACCCTTCCCTCGGCTGTCAATTCACTTTACTACATCCCAGCTCTCTCGATGGTGTTCCGAGCCGCCATCTTTCATAGGCGAGACGGTCGCCCTATCGTTATGGTATCTCCACATAACATCTTGAATTTTTTCAGCTATCTCTGCGCGCTCGTCTGCGTTATGGTATGTTGTCCTGTAAACCATGTCGGCCCTCCCGGGTCTGCATGCACTATTGAGTTCGCGCACACGTGTGGCTAATCCACATTTCCTGTCTTGGCGATATCAAGAGTCGCGGTACACGCGCCAATCCTCACAGCCAACCGATGCCAGTTGTGCGCGTTTGTGCAGTGTGCATTTATGCAGTGTGCAGGAATGTGCAGTGTGCAGTGTGCAGTTGCAGCATGTGGCCGTAGCATGCGCAACGCGACCGGCATGCAGCACGACACGTGCTTACAGAACAGCAACATCGTGCCCACTACAACGAGAAACGCACCGCACGCGCACGCACCGGGCACGCAGCGCATCGAACACGCACGCATGCACGCACACGACACACGCACGCACGCACACAAGCAAGCACTGCCACCAATGAAAATGGACGGAACTCACGAACAAGTGGCTGGGCGCGGACTAGTTTGATGTATATCTAGCCCTTGCACGCCCCACGCACGCACAACGGGCGACCACCGGCACGCCACGCACGCCACGCACGCACGCACGCACACATGGGCACGCATCGAGCGCACAACAAGCAAGCACGTAGTACGAACTCCCACGCCGAGCCGACAACCGCACGCACGCCACGACACACGCATGCACGCACAGCCCTTACCTTACTCTACTCTTATCTCCTGGGGCAACTTTCCTCCTGTTTTGACAATTAACAGCACAAGCAAGCAGCTGACGACTCCCGCTTGCACGCATGCTACGTCACGCACGCACGGCCCCGGGATATGCGCGGCAGGGACAACAAGCTGGGTGTCTTTTTAATTACGGGAACCCCAGGGGGTGGTGGCTAGCCAGCAGCCAACCGGAGTTCACACCGCGACCAAGCACACACCACGGATGCACGCCCAACGCACCCGAAGCAAGCACTGACGAACTCACGCTTTCACAGCGACGGCAGGTTACCGCGAGCATTTACTCCCCCGACGCAACGTAACGCACGCACGCAAGCACGTCACACCCGAAGCGCACGTACACAACCACACGGTCAGCACGTACCACGTTACTGATACCAACTCAGTTGGGCACAATGTGTAGGTGTGTGTGTGTGTGTGGAGAGGGGGGAAGCAGAGCGTTACCCGTATTGATATGGTGGCGGTTTGAACAATAACGTTACCGCATACTGAAGGGGCTTTTGTCATCAGTATAAAAATGCGACGAGCTCCCGCATATCACCACGGCAACCACGGGTGTCAACACTCAACATCAAAGCAATCAAGATTGACCCCAGCCGTGCATCATTCTGGGACAGCCGCCCTGAAACTTCCTGACCCACCGTGCCAGATGGAGCTCGTGATTAATTAATGACCGGTCCCACTTAATAATGAATTGAGGAGATCACTAATAGCCAGCCCCAATACGTCTGTATTGTGTGAATTAAATTATCAAGCCTATACAGTGTATAGCGCTTATTTCTCGCAAGCATTCCTCGATGGTCGGAGAATCGTGCTGAGTGCAAAGCAGCGTCAAATCATATCTACTACCTCACCCAAATCATTACGTCCTCACACAATTCCAACGTCACCTCATAGCCACGGTAAGCTTATCCACCGTCCAGATTCGTTAACAGATACATAAACTATCTAAGGCGGCTATGCATTTAACATCGCTAAACAGCAACGTTCATCCCCTCACTATTTAAGACCCCAGAGCAATAACCTACTGCCTCAACTCTACTGTGCTAATACGTGTAGAGGAAATGACATGAATTCATGCATGAAATGTGGGGTAGAATTTTAGAATTACGTACTACCAGAGGCAGTCTATCTAGGCTATAGACTCCTGTAACTACTATATAGCTAAGTATTCAGAATGTTCAGTCCAGCGGCAACAACGAGATGACAGCCCTGTGGTATTATCATCGAAACAGAATAATATAATATTTATGTAAAATATTAAAGCCCCCTTTATATATTAAAATAAATAAATATTATAACGTATATATCAAAAATATCAGGAGTGTATAATTAGGGATACACTCCTGAAAGATGTCATATGAAATTACGAGAATCCGAAACACGCGCACTCTGTACTAGTTGTTCCTTATGTACCGCCCGCTGGCGAAGAAAACCATCGCTATAAATGACCCGCAAAAACAACAACAAACATACGCGGCTTTAACGCTTAACTATCAATATATAAGACCTCTGACGGCGGATATTAAGACCTCTGACCGGGCATTTGACAGCTGAAAGGTGGAGGCGCAACGCCGAATTGTGACAGGGACACTCGTAATTTACCAAAATGTGATGCTCTTTAATATTAAAACTGAGAGTACCAGAGGCTACAGCTGGTGGGCAAGCAATCTGTAAGTCTAATGCTAGCGCTTCCATACCTTGTTCTTTCAGTTCTATCACTTCTATTTACTGCCACTTCGCCTCCCCTTTTGCAGGCCTTTATCTCTTCTCGACCACCCTGGTTGCTCTCTGCGTTCTCCCCCCCCCCCCGCCCCGGACCCTTCACGCATGCCATCTCACTCATTCACATAGGCCCCCTCCCATCTAACACTTCTAAACCGATCCGCCCATCTGACATTCTTATCCCCTCTTATTTTCGACTTCATCCCGATTTACATCATCCCCTTTCTTCCCTCCAGACGCCCCTTCCCGTATCCCTTCTTCACCTGTTCATACATCGCTGAATACATAATGCGCCGGCATCCGACTTCAGTTTCGGTGTTTATAGTGTGGTTCAGTATATATACGGATTGAACGAACGTGCAGTGACGTGGTTCGTGGTTTAGTAGTCTTCGCATACTCAAAAAAGCAGCACAGAGGCGCCTGCTGAGAGCCGGTATTGTAAGCGAGCTTTCTCGAGTTTATTGTGCACGCTGATTTTGTTTGGCTCTATTCAATTAACGAAAAAACTTGCAGCGCACCCAACTAAAGCCCTAAAAGCCTGTTTATATACTATATATTTTGTGTTTCTTGAGCGCGGATTTTCGTCTTATTGAAGAAGGCGGAGAATCATCTTGTTGTGTTTCTCTCCTTCGCTACAATTGATCTGGCGAAAGGCTGCAAAAGCCACCATTCATACACAATCCCGTCGACCCATCCGGTTCGTACACGCATCCCGCACACCACACATGCACACCACACCTGAGCGCCACCATTCAAAACCAACATACAATGACAATACACACTACACAAACATCCCAACCCACTCAAACACACACAAAACACATACAAACCCACACAACACAGCAATCCAAAGCACCGAAGTGCAACCCCCAAGATACCAATTAGTCAGAATCCCCACGCCGGTCCCACGAAGCGCCTTCCATCATCCCGTAAGTAAGGGTGAACTCCAATTAGGAATGTTCCTACCATCTAACGAGCACTTTAAAGATCACTTTATATGGTCGCTAATGAGAAAATATACATATATCATAAGTTAGTCACAGCTTGGTCCGGACTAATCTGAGAAGGATTCTGGAGCTGGATTTAACTAGTTGATTTATAGTGTTATAGGCTAAGCTGTGTTCTAAGCTGATATAGCAGGATTATTCGGAGAGCAACCAAATTATATTCCAGGTAATCACATAAGTCATTATCTAGAGAGTACAAATCAATAGTGAGGAAAACCCGGACCTCCTTCAAACTAAATTTCGGATTACGCGTTGAGAACCAAATATCCAGAGCACTTACTTCGAAAATTCAACATCGATAAAGGACCAATGCTTCTACTCAGACATTTGGTTTACAAGCCGAGCAACCACGACGAAATACAGGCTGTCGGAAGAAATCTTCAAACCCTACGGACAGCAGGCAAATCTCGCCTTCGATTTCAAAAGCACAGCAGGGATCGGGGCTAGGCAGACTCGTCTGAGCAATTCAACATTCATAATTTCTCTATATCATATCACATGCTCATCTAATATATCACTAGAGGGTACATAGTCTACTACAACAAACGTAACGCAATTATTGATATCATATTAGTGGTGAGTAATGCAAGAGGCTACTCCTTACAACTACGACTTCTCCTCAACTGTATACGTGAATCTTATCACGCATGTAGCCACATCTAACACTGCTAACCTGCACTGGAGGCTATTATACGCAAGTAAAAGATACGAAACGCGGCAAATCAGCTCCACACAACATTTACTCTCTAAAATCAAAACGATGGCAATCAACTGTAAGATATAGTAAATTAATTGTAGGATTAACTGAGCATAGTGTTATTCATCGTGCTGCAGGTTAGAGTACAAATGGATAGCTCTAAACTACGTCTCGCGTGCGCCAAATATCCGCATATTATCTGACCTGCTGACATGGAATGTGGTAAACTGACCCACCTTATCAGCAGCTCAGAGAGAAGTGACAACTGAGAGCGAGAGAAAGCATTCGGAGGCCACAGCAACATCCCTCTTAGCGATTAAGTCCATGACCGGAGCTCTTTAGGCCACAGCTGTCATCCCAACCATAGGAGAGAGTGGTGTGACTAGCTAACGCTCGCAGCGCTCGCTTCCCTCGTAAATGGCCGCGAGTAACGATGCCCATAAGTCTCGCGCAGTAAGATTGATATATCACAGGCTATTCTTTTCGGTGGACGAATTCCAAAGCGACTAGCACATGGGTGGCGCATATTCACTCCGTGAGAAAATCTCTTTACGCTAGAGTTAGATAAATGAGAACACGCTGGTTGAGAGAGATTTTTTGTCGAAAGACGCGCGCATACTCGGTTGCTGGCTACGGCGATCTGGTCTACTGGGTTACCCTGTACCTGTGTGATGGTCCAAATTACCCTCCGGAACTGGGGCTGACGGAACGGTGGTTGGGTATACGGCCAGGCGGAGGTCGGGGCTGAATGCTCGGACTTTGGCGAGATAGGCAAAAAAGGAAGCCAGAACTCTGGCGACTATACCCCGGGCCGTGTTGCCAGGAGAGGCTCCCAATGGCCTCGCCACACGGCAGACGCGAATTAGGTTAGGGCGACTGTGGGGTTGGGTGAGTATCGGGAGAACAAGTTATGGACACGAATAGAGAGAGAGATAAAGATTGGAGCAGGAGGGAATAAAAAGATGTATGATTACGTGGTGAGAAAGACTGAGAAAGATAGCCTCTATGGTGTGAGGAAAGTACAGAAAGACGCACCGAGAAGGTAGCTAGAGTGAAGAGCGTCGGTATGAACACATGATGGCCTGAGAGAGAGGGGGAGCCACCGTTGACGAGATTCACTTAAACCGTGTATTTTTCGCAACACAACGTGCTGCCAATGTAATGCATGAAGGCCCTGAACCAACATTATTTCAGAAACCGCCAGGAGAAGAACACACACACACTGGCACGCACCGCACGCACGCACGCTACAGGACACGCCACGCACATGAGAGTGACGCGAGATAACATAGAGATAGGGGAGAAAGAGACGACGAAGGAAGAGTAATATATGAGGACGTTGGTGGATTATAAACGGCAGAACTGTATTTTGGTGGTTGGTATGTATGCCGGAACAATAGAGAGAGAGGAGAAGTATGTGATTGATGAGACGAGACGAGGTGAATGGAAGTTATGAAAAGAAGAGCGATCGTGGACAATGTCGTGGTGGCACACATGCTGACGCCAACTCATCGAAGTGAATTCCGGCGTAACATTTTGTCCACTCCGAGGTTATTGCCTATGGCCAGGCCTCATCAGAAACCTGTCGAGGATCGGAAGAGAGGAGCAACAATACATCGTGTGGCGTGCGTAGACAAGAGTAGGACGTGGCGATGCAATGGGCAGCGCGAGTGCAACACGCACACGAGCGCACGTGTACGTATGAGCGGTGATGAATGATAAGGCAAGTGTAATAAGAGAAAGATGGTATAGGTGATAGCGAAGAAAAGGCGTGTATTATGAAAGAATGTATGTAGAGATATATAATGGTAGATGTGAGATGGGAGAAAGTTAAATTATACAATGGTGGTAAGCTAAGTGGCCAACAAGGATTTCGTACAAAGGACACGCGCAGGAGAACCGAGCGCCGAACCGCGAGGGATTACGATGGGAAGATCTGGACGCGGTTATCTGTCATATAATATTGGCTAGGCACAGTACAGGTGGGACAGAAGGGACTAAATCAATAAACCACGACCGAAGCATTGATACAGTGCCCGACGGAAGTATTTTCGTAAGCATTGGAGTATCGAACCGAGAAGCCTAAAAAGCACGTGTATAGGAAAGATGAAGGCGAACAACGGTATTATCGACAATTTGTATATGCCTGAGCCCATGACTAGGATTGGAAGGCGTGAGGAAGGAGGGGGCCGAATCCAGAGGGAGACAGTTAGGTAGATGGAGGGCGATATAGGCTCTGCAGAAGACTTGATATGTGCCGTCATATTGGGATGTGTGGCAGGAATGAGATATATTAGGGATATGAGATATGTGCACGTGGGCGTAGGACGTGTGGCAGCGTGCGGTGAGTCCGTAACGTGATGATAATGAATAGGGTTGAGCCTATGTGACGTGCGTGGTACGGCGAATGTGATAATGTAGGGAGTGGTGAAATGGAATGTAGCGAGTGCGTTGTGCCGTGGAGGCGTGTGATAGTGTGATGCGAGAAAAAACGACGACGTAAGATACGATGCATGTGAGTATATAGAGAGAGAGCTGATATGTGATAATACAGAACGTACGGTGTAACGTGCGTGGTGAAATATAGGAACTGATATGTGATATAAAACAAGGCAGTAGCGTAAGTACGTGTGTGGTGATATGTAGGAACTGATATGTGATATACGCGTACGGTAAAACGTGCGTGTGACTATAGGAACTGATATGTGATATACCGTACGTGTTGGCGTGCGTGTGATACATTAAGGCACTGATAAGTGATAATATGCGTAACGTGTACGTGCGTGTGTATAAGGCCACTGATACATGACGTGGGTGTGCGAAAGCGTGAAATGATTATGTAGGAACTGATATGTGATATGCACGTACGTGTACGTGCGTGTGATATGTAGGGTTTGATATACGCGTACGTGTACGTGCGTGTGATATGTAGGAACTGATATGTGATATGCACGTACGTGTACGTGCGTGTGACATGTAGGGTTTGATATATGACGTTGGTGTACTTGCGTGTGACATATAGGAACTGATATGTGATATGCACGTACGTGTACGTGCGTGTGATATGTAGGGTTTGATATATGACGTGGGTGTGCGTGCGTGTGATATGTAGGAACTGATATGTGATATGCACGTACGTGTACGTGCGTGTGATATGTAGGAACTGATATGTGAATGCACGTACGTGTACGTGCGTGTGAATGTAGGGTTTGATATACGCGAGTACGTGTACGTGCGTGTGGCATAACGTAGGAACCTGAATATGTGATATGCACGTACGTTACGTGCGTGTGATATGTATATGAAGGCCATTACGCCCGCAAAAACCTACCTATTTTAATCGCGCTAAAATGTATTTAAAGCACGAAAAATTTTTTAAAAAATTTCCAGGCCAATCAGAACAGTGGTTTTTAATAGCGCGAATAAAATAGATTTAAGTGGCGATTAAAAATAAGTAGGCATTGTGTAATAGCTAGTAGGTGTGAAGTGTGTGTGGTGTGGTGTAGTGTGTGTGTGTGTGTGTGTGGTGTGTGTGTAAGTGTGATGTGTTGTGTTGTGTGTGTGTGTGTGGTTATTTGCGAGTTACTTATCTAATAAAAGGGCGAGTATTCTATTTAATGTACATAGCCGCGTTGCAACGTAGAGCGTTGATAATTTCATATGAGTGCAAATTATCAAAATTCAAATCAAGAGCAATGGCAATGAAATCACAACTACAAACCATGGCCCGTGCATAGCTAGTAAACCATATTTTGTATGTAGGCAATGTGCAACAGTATAAATCAATTTATTCTTATTTATTATAGTTATATATTATTGATTATTATTATTATTATTACATTATTTATTATGCGTGTGGCCGTCGTGTCAGTTCTATTCTTAAGACGTATGCTATCTGTTTTTAATATGTAATATAAATAATCACAATTAATAAGACGCATACTGATGCCAGTACCATCACTGTCCAGTGCTGTGACTATAACGCCTATATATAATATTGGCGATTAAAAATCACTGTTCTGAATATGGACTGGAATTCACAATCGCGCCACTGAAAATCACAATTTTAAGAGCGATTAAAATTAGGTAAGGTTTTGGCGCGGAAACTAATGGCCTTCCGAATACGTGCCGGTTTGATATATGAACGTGGGTGGCGTACGTGTGATAATGTAGGAACTGATATGTGATAATACACGTAGACGATTAAACACTAGTAGCTCAAGATATAACGGAAGTATTAATTTCTCGACTGAACATTCGTTACGTGAGAAATAATCGGCCATATACATGCGCTAACAGTGACCCCTAACATTCTATTGAATTAACTCGTGTACTATAAGGCAGAAAAATGTGATGACAGTATGATTAATCGTTATTGCTATTAGTTTTACGCCTGCATATTAGCGACAATGTAATATAACAACAAACGGTTTTAGAAAGGGTAGCGCGCTCTTCGATCCTCGTCATAATTCCGCCGTTTAATGACTTGCATTTAGGTGTATGCATAACATCATGGATACTTAAAGAGATAAACAACAAGAACAACAAGAACAACAACAACGAACAGACAACACACAACGAACATAGGACCGGAGCTTCAGAACGAACTCTTTTTATTAACATTTTTTCTTTGAATCGGCGTGTGTAATATATAAGGTATAGTTGCTCGGCACCATTGGATCGCGGCCCACGACGTTTTGTGAAGCAAGTTGGTAAAGGTTCCTGCCTACCCTAGTCAATTAGTTAACCGTTAATACCCTAGAATGCTTCAGATATTGCACTGAAACCTTCTTTCTCTCACATAATGCACATCAACGCGGCTGAGGGGCAATAACTCCAATAATACGTTGAAGTCTTCATATGTACAGACCTTGTAATCGCCTCCAGCCTGGCAACGCAGAGTACATCGCCAACAAATTAGATTTGGACAGTAATGCTATTAATAACCTGAAATAGTTTTTCCTCTTGTTCCATGAACAAGGGCGCTGGCAACACTTATTCGTTCTATAAACCGGGAAGGATTAAGGGCTCGACACTTGCAGCCGGTTTATGCCGCTATGGCATAAGACGTCTTTTGGTATCATCATGCACAACGGCGAGACACCGGAAGCAGACTGCGGGGTTCGCGTGAAATTTTGCAATCCTGTAATGCCACCCCTGAATGAGAGGAATTAAGCGATGTTTTATGTAGCTGGTGCATTAGTACCCCTCCCACCCAGCAGCAGCAGCAGCAATGGACACACAAACACCGACCACGAACAACCACGCAAAGCAGCACACAGCGCTTGCACACATACATGGCCATACCGAACCACACGCACGTACGGCCCGCCACGGCCACGCAAACACGCGCGCACACATATACATACGCAGCGCACGTAAACGCAACGCAACACACCGCACGCGCGCACATACACGAACAACATGCACGTACGCAACGCAAAACTCGCGCTCCCACCACAAACAATACACACACACGTAACGTACGCACGCAACCGACACAGTGACACACCACGGAATGCACACTACGCACGGCGAGCCCACACGGCGCGGACGCAGGGCCGAGCGACGCGCCGACACACGCAGCACGAGCAAATCGAGAGAACAAGGAGAGCACGAGCGAGACGCACCACCACGCAGTACCAGAACCACGCGGACGTACGCCACACACACCCACGGAGACGCGCGCGCGCGCGGCAGGGCGGCGCGCGCGGCGACCCGGCAGCACGCGACGTGGCACGACACGGCGAGGGCCCGCGCGCGACGCGGACACCGCACGCACAGCCCAGCAGCCACACGCGAAGCGCACGCCGACCACACAACAAACACACCCCACACACACACAACGCACGCACACAACACGCACACAACGCAACGCAGGCACGTGACAGCAACAGAGACATGCGCGCGACGCACCGTACGCAACAGAGCTCTAGGGATAGTGTGACTTAGAGCGCCATGAGCTCGGACCGTTGCACCGCAGAGCGGCGTGCAAACGCCGATAACTAGCGCCAGTGTGATTCTAGAATGCGAACGGAGAGCTGCCTGTTAGATGCTCCTAGCGACGGAGCAGCCGAGATGGGCGCTTGTCGGTAAGCTAATTACGGCGGAAAAATGCAAAATTTACGAGAACTGCGGCTCACAAAGCTGCTCTTGCCGGACGAGGCAGGCAGTGCGCACCGTACGGTTCGTGCACACAACAGTCAACGCATATATATCCTACCAATTAGGTCTCTTTTTACATACCCCAATAGATCATATACCCTAATATACATAATTATATGGGGATTATATATATGTATATATAGTATTATATTACATTATATGGGGGTTATATATATGTATATATATATTTCTATATACAATTGTATATATAACCACAATATAAATGTAATAATCACTAGAGAGAGGAGAGAGAGAGAGACGTAGAAGAGAGAGAGTGTGTGAGAGAGAAAAAAAGAGGAGAGAGAGAGAGAGCGGTAGAGAAAGAAGAGAGGCGAGAGCGAGAGCGAGAGCGAGAGGCGAGAGAGAGAGAGCTTCATTTTTCCAGGACCCGGACGGCCCGAGATTTAGAGGCTGAATATGATTCTCTGTGTCAGCCGCATATTCTTTATTGAGCTATGTCACATAGGACTAGCCATGAGCCAAGGGACAACCTATATGGAGAAGCGCATGAAAGGCAGTCTTGTTCCGCCGGGGCAAAGAACATGACAACGTAAGCGCGAGCGAGCAACTATATAAAATCTGACGTCATATCTAGGAAATAGAAAGACCGGAATTCGAAAGATGATGTTTCGCATAGTATAGTGAGTAAAGGCGACAGCACTCATGGTAGCGCACACATGCAGTCGGCGTGAACGTGGATAATAGGGCGGTAGGGCTCGCTACAGGGAAGGCGAGCCTGAGGTGGATCAGCAAGGAGCAGGCATTGATAATTATCCCCGGCAGGCGAGAAAACAACTGATTTGGCGAGAACCAACATGAAGGAGCGTGGGAGACTGGATCATCAGTCATCTGAGAATTTGGCGTGCGTGCTCGGCAGTGGGCACTGTAGGGCGCCTCTACACTCTCTCTCTCTCTCTCTCTCGTCAAATCTTATCTCATCTCTCTCTCTCGCTCTCCATCTCTCTCTCAAATCGCTCTCTCTAATATCGAGCTCACCTCGCTGAGGGGATCAATGTTTGCTCTGCGCTACAGGTCCACAACTGCGGCCGTTTTTGCCAATTACCCAATCTACTAAAGCACTTTGATCTCTCGACGATAATTTCCACCACGGATTGGCGATTACGACGTCGCTCTATCGCCCCGGCGTTTGGAAAACTACCAATTAAAGGGGGCTTGCAGATCAGCTCGCGCGAACGGGCCCGGTCGAGCAGTGCTGCGTCGTTCCTGTCAAGCATCGCCAGACATCCAAGGGCATCGACGCCTCACTTGGCGCCGAACTAATTAAAATGACTGCCTTGAGCAAATCTCGCAACATCGATACAACAACAACACCCGGACCCAAAAATGGACATTCGGGGGGAACCCTCGAGGTTAATAAAGTGCACACGTAGGCGGCAGCTGCATTAGGAGCGCGTGCGGTCGCCAACAATGTCAAGTACTTTCCACTTGCCGGCTATTGATTACTGGGGCCTGCTGTGGCAATAATGGACTCCACGGCAAAATATGGTCGCGGCAATGATTGTTTGAATAACTTGGAGCCATTTGTGTTAACTTGAATCAAGTGTTAACAAGTTTCAGTTATGTATGAATGTATGTAGGTTACGTATGTGCGTATGTGCGATGGCACGCACGCACGCATGCACGAACGCACGAACGAACGCAGTACGTATATACCAGGATAAACATAAGCAGAGATATCTTTATTCATCAACGTACTCTTGGTGTTATAAATGTAAGTAGCTAGCGGGGATAGCCCGGCGTTGCCCGGGGAAATCAGTGGCGTTACTCAGTTGGTGACCGCTTGGTTGAAAGGAAAATACCCAAAAAAATCTAACTATCTAATCTATCCATGCATCCAGTCCATTCATCCATCCCATCCCATCGCACCGCATTCCCATCTATCCATCCCCATGCCATGCCTATGACCATGCATGCCACTCCCCATCGCACACCGCATCCCATCCATGCCAGCATCAGCATGCCATCGCATGCCATCCCGCATGCCATCCATGCCATTCCATCCCATCCCATCCAACAGTAAGCAAATAATAAAGAAATCAAAAGATAAAAGACATTAAATATAAAAAAAAAACAAATTTAAAAAATTAAAAAATTAATATAATCCTTTACGCACCCTTTTTTTTTTTCTTAAAGGCCTAATCTTGTGTGTGTGGTGTGTGTGTGTGTGTGTGTGTGTGTGTGTGTGTTGTGTGTGTGTGTGTGTGTGTTTGTTTGACGCTCGCTTTTTCCGTGATTTTTCATCTCAATCGCGTAACTGAAGATATTATTCAAAAATCACCACGTCTGGAGGTGGTTATGGCTGAGACAACGAACCATTTTTTGAAACGTAAAAGAAAGTAAAAAAATTGCTATTAAGTAAAAATTCCTAATTCGTCAATAGATGGCGGTGCGTGCAGATTAAACATCAACGAGTACGTGGGAATTATATTACACTAATATCTTTCACGCTGCCGTAGCGTAGTCGGTAGGAAGCTGCGTTTCATTAACCCGAGCTTCCGGATTCGAATCTCAATCGGGGAACAAAATTTCTACTTGAGTTTTTCGCATTCTCTTTGAGTATGTACTCTGCCATTTCAGCGTAATTTCAAAATAAAAATTTATTAAAAGTTAATTACTTAACTATTTTTTTAAACAATTATTATTATTTACTACTATTATTATTTATTATAATTTTTTATGTCTTTTTATCTTACAGCAGTATTTACTCATACAAATTTACTCATACAGTCGATTCAGAAACCAGCAAAACCCCCATCGAACATGATGCAAAATGATCAAAACAAAATAAACAAGAAAATTAACAAAGTCAACAAAACTAAAACAAAATTGACAAACAAAACGGGGCAGAGATCACTAAATTTACATCTGTAACAAACATTATGTATGGGTAATAGGTCTGAAGTAAATAACAGGGCCAGTTTATACATATACTCACAGCTAGCCCTATCACTACAGGTATATTATATA